>NC_038250.2:37190278-37272362 GCF_000004515.6 Glycine max | reverse complement strand
GAGGACACATGAACAGCGCTAGACAATGACATTCATGGGGCTCCGATAAAAAAAGGGGAGAATGGAGGATTGCACTTGAGGGTCCACACTTAGGCAATCATGAAGCATAGCTCCAAACTCGAAGGTGGAGGACACATGAACAGCGCTATGCAATGACATTCATGGGGCTCCGAAAAAAGGGGAGAATGGAGGATTGCACTTGGGGGTCCACACTTAGGCAATCATGAAGCATAGCTCCAAACTCGAAGGTGGACGACACCTGAACAGCGCTAGGCAATGACATTCATGGGGCTCCGAAAAAAGGGGGAGAATGGAGGATTGCACTCGAGGGTCCACACTTAGGCAATCATGAAGCATAGCTCCAAACTCGAAGGTGGACGACACATGAACAGCGCTAGGCAATGACATTCATGGGGCTCCGAAAAAAAGGGGGAGAATGGAAGGATTGCACTTCGGAGGGTCCACACTTAGGCAATCATGAAGCATAGCTCCAAACTCGAAGGTGGAGGACACATGAACAACGCTAGACAATGACATTCATGGGGCTCCGAAAAAAAGGGGAGAATGGAGGATTGCACTTGAGGGTCCACACTTAGTCAATCATGAAGCATATCTCCAAACTCGAAGGTGGAGGACACATGAACAGCGCTAGGCAATGACATTCATGGGGCTTCGAAAAAAAAGGGTAGAATGGAGGATTGCACTTGAGGGTCCACACTTAGGCAATCATGAAGCATAGCTCCAAACTCGAAGGTGGAGGACAGATGAACAGCGCTAGACAATGACATTCATGGGGCTCCGAAAAAAAGGGGAGAATGGAGGATTGCACTTGAGGGTCTACACTTAGGCAATCATGAAGCATAGCTCCAAACTCGAAGGTGGAGGACACATGAACAGCGCTAGGCAATGACATTCATGGGGCTCCGAAAAAAGGGGGAGAATGGAGGATTGCACTTGAGGGTCCACACTTAGGCAATCATGAAGCATATCTCCAAACTCGAAGGTGGGGGACACATGAACAGTGCCAGACAATGACATTCATGGGGCTCCGAAAAAAAAGGGGAGAATGGAGGATTGCACTTGAGGGTCCACACTTAGGCAATCATGAAGCATAGCTCCAAACTCGAAGGTGGAGGACACATGAACAGTGCTAGGCAATGACATTCATGGGGCTCCGAAAAAAGGGGTAGAATGGAGGATTGCACTTGAGTGTCCACACTTAGGCAATCATGAAACATATCTCCAATCTCGAAGGTGGGGGACACATGAACAGCGCCAGGCAATGACATTCATGGGGCTCCGAAAAAAGGGGGAGAATGGAGGATTGCACTCGAGGGTCCACACTTAGGCAATCATGAAGCATAGCTCCAAACTCGAAGGTGGAGGACACATGAACAACGCTAGACAATGACATTCATGGGGCTCCGAAAAAAAGGGGAGAATGGAGGATTGTACTTGAGGGGCCACACTTAGTGAATCATGAAGCATATCTCCAAACTCGGAGGTGGAGGATACATGAACAGCGCTAGGCAATGACATTCATGGGGGCTTCGAAAAAAAAGGGGAAAATGGAGGATTGCACTTGAGGGTCCACACTTAGGCAATCATGAAGCATAGCTCCAAACTCAAAGGTGGAGACAGATGAACAGCGCTAGACAATGACATTTCATGGGGCTCCGAAAAAAGGGGGAGAATGGAGGATTGCACTCGAGGGTCCACACTTAGGCAATCATGAAGCATAGCTCCAAACTCGAAGGTGGAGGACACATGAACAACGCTAGACAATGACATTCATGGGGCTCCGAAAAAAAGGGGAGAATGGAGGATTGCACTTGAGGGTCCACACTTAGTCAATCATGAAGCATATCTCCAAACTCGAAGGTGGAGGACACATGAACAGCGCTAGGCAATGACATTCATGGGGCTTCGAAAAAAAAGGGTAGAATGGAGGATTGCACTTGAGGGTCCACACTTAGGCAATCATGAAGCATAGCTCCAAACTCGAAGGTGGAGGACAGATGAACAGCGCTAGACAATGACATTCATGGGGCTCCGAAAAAAAGGGGAGAATGGAGGATTGCACTTGAGGGTCTACACTTAGGCAATCATGAAGCATAGCTCCAAACTCGAAGGTGGAGGACACATGAACAGCGCTAGGCAATGACATTCATGGGGCTTCGAAAAAAAAAGGGGAGAATGGAGGATTGCACTTGAGGGTCCACACTTAGGCAATCATGAAGCATAGCTCCAAACACGAAGGTGGAGGACACATGAACAGCGCTAGGCAATGACATTCATAGGGCTCCGAAAAAAGGGGGAGAATGGAGGATTGCACTTGAGGGTCCACACTTAGGCAATCATGAAGCATAGCTCCAAACTCGAAGGTGGAGGACAGATGAACAGCGCTAGACAATGACATTCATGGGGCTCCGAAAAAAAGGGGAGAATGGAGGATTGCACTTGAGGGTCTACACTTAGGCAATCATGAAGCATAGCTCCAAACTCGAAGGTGGAGGACACATGAACAGCGCTAGGCAATGACATTCATGGGGCTTCGAAAAAAAAAGGGGAAAATGGAGGATTGCACTTGAGGGTCCACACTTAGGCAATCATGAAGCATAGCTCCAAACACGAAGGTGGAGGACACATGAACAGCGCTAGGCAATGACATTCATAGGGCTCCAAAAAAAGGGGGAGAATGGAGGATTGCACTTGAGGGTCCACACTTAGGCAATCATGAAGCATATCTCCAAACTCGAAGGTGGAGGACACATGAACAGCGCTATGCAATGACATTCATGGGGCTCCGAAAAAAGGGGAGAATGGAGGATTGCACTTGGGGGGTCCACACTTAGGCAATCATGAAGCATAACTCCCAACTCGAAGGTGGACGACACCTGAACAGCGCTAGGCAATGACATTCATGGGGCTCTCGAAAAAAAGGGGGGAAAGGAGGGATTGCGCTTTAGGGGTCCACACTTGGGCAATCCATGAAGCGTAGACACCAACTAGAAGGTGTGAGGACACATGAACACCGCTGGCAATGACACTCATGGGGCTCCGAAAAAAAGGGGAGAATGGAGGATTGCACTTGAGGGTCCACACTTATGCAATCATGAAGCATATCTCCAAACTTGAAGGTGGGGGACACATGAACAGCGCCAGGCAATGACATTTTTGGGGCTCCGAAAAAAAAGGGGAGAATGGAGGATTGCACTTGAGGGTCCACACTTAGGCAATCATGAAGCATAGCTCCAAACTCGAAGGTGGAGGACACATGAACAGTGCTAGGCAATGACATTCATGGGGCTCCGAAAAAAGGGGTAGAATGGAGGATTGCACTTGAGGGTCCACACTTAGGCAATCATGAAACATATCTCCAATCTCGAAGGTGGGGGACACATGAACAGCGCCAGGCAATGACATTCATGGGGCTCCGAAAAAAGGGGGAGAATGGAGGATTGCACTCGAGGGTCCACACTTAGGCAATCATGAAGCATAGCTCCAAACTCGAAGGTGGAGGACACATGAACAACGCTAGACAATGACATTCATGGGGCTTCGAAAAAAAAGGGTAGAATGGAGGATTGCACTTGGGGGTCCACACTTAGGCAATCATAAAGCATAGCTCCAAACTCGAAGGTGGAGGACACATGAACAGCGCTAGACAATGACATTCATGGGGCTTCAAAAAAAAGGGGAGAATGGAGGATTGCACTTGAGGGTCCACACTTAGGCAATCATGAAGCATAGCTCCAAACTCGAAGGTGGAGGACACATGAACAGCGCTAGGTAATGACATTCATGGGGCTTCGAAAAAAAAGGGGAGAATGGCGGATTGCACTTGAGGGTCCACACTTAGGCAATCATGAAGCATAGCTCCACACTCGAAGGTGGAGGACACATGAACAGCGCTAGACAATGACATTGATGGGGCTCCGAAAAAAAAGGGAGAATGGAGGATTGCACTTGAGGGTCCACACTTAGGCAATCATGAAGCATAGCTCCAAACTCGAAGGTAGAGGACACATGAACAGCGCTAGGCAATGACATTCATGGGGCTTCGAAAAAAAATGGGAGAATGGAGGATTGCACTTGAGGGTCCACACTTAGGCAATCATGAAGCATAGCTCCAAACACGAAGGTGGAGGACACATGAACAGCGCTAGGCAATGACATTCATGGGGCTCCAAAAAAAGGGGGAGAATGGAGGATTGCACTTGAGGGTCCACACTTAGGCAATCATGAAGCATAGCTCCAAACTCGAAGGTGGAGGACACATGAACAGCGCTATGCAATGACATTCATGGGGCTCCGAAAAAAGGGGAGAATGGAGGATTGCACTTGGGGGTCCACACTTAGGCAATCATGAAGCATAGCTCCAAACTCGAAGGTGGACGACACATGAACAGCGCTAGGCAATGACATTCATGGGGCTCCGAAAAAAAGGGGAGAATGGAGGATTGCACTTGAGGGTCCACACTTAGTCAATCATGAAGCATATCTCCAAACTCGAAGGTGGAGGACACATGAACAGCGCTAGGCAATGACATTCATGGGGCTTCGAAAAAAAAGGGTAGAATGGAGGATTGCACTTGAGGGTCCACACTTAGGCAATCATGAAGCATAGCTCCAAACTCGAAGGTGGAGGACAGATGAACAGCGCTAGACAATGACATTCATGGGGCTCCGAAAAAAAGGGGAGAATGGAGGATTGCACTTGAGGGTCTACACTTAGGCAATCATGAAGCATAGCTCCAAACTCGAAGGTGGAGGACACATGAACAGCGCTAGGCAATGACATTCATGGGGCTTCGAAAAAAAAAGGGGAGAATGGAGGATTGCACTTGAGGGTCCACACTTAGGCAATCATGAAGCATAGCTCCAAACTCGAAGGTGGAGGACACATGAACAGCGCTATGCAATGACATTCATGGGGCTCCGAAAAAAGGGGAGAATGGAGGATTGCACTTGGGGGTCCACACTTAGGCAATCATGAAGCATAGCTCCAAACTCGAAGGTGGAGGACACATGAACAGCGCTATGCAATGACATTCATGGGGCTCCGAAAAAAGGGGAGAATGGAGGATTGCACTTGGGGGGTCCACACTTAGGCAATCATGAAGCATAGCTCTCCAACTCGAAGGTGGAGGACACATGAACAGCGCTAGGCAATGACATTCATGGGGCTCCGAAAAAAGGGGGAGAATGGAGGATTGCACTTGAGGGTCCACACTTAGGCAATCATGAAGCATATCTCCAAACTCGAAGGTGGGGGACACATGAACAGCGCCAGACAATGACATTCATGGGGCTCCGAAAAAAAAGGGGAGAATGGAGGATTGCACTTGAGGGTCCACACTTAGGCAATCATGAAGCATAGCTCCAAACTCGAAGGTGGAGGACACATGAACAGTGCTAGGCAATGACATTCATGGGGCTCCGAAAAAAGGGGTAGAATGGAGGATTGCACTTGAGTGTCCACACTTAGGCAATCATGAAGCATATCTCCAATCTCGAAGGTGGGGGACACATGAACAGCGCCAGGCAATGACATTCATGGGGCTCCGAAAAAAAAGGGGAGAATGGAGGATTGCGCTTGAGGGTCCACACTTAGGCAATCATGAAGCATAGCTCGAAACTCGAAGGTGGAGGACACATGAACAGTGCTAGGCAATGACATTCATGGGGCTTCGAAAAAAGGGGGAGAATGGAGGATTGCACTTGAGGGTCCACACTTAGGCAATCATGAAGCATAGCTCCAAACTCGAAGGTGGAGGTCACATGAACAGCGCTAGGCAATGACATTCATGGGGCTCCAAAAAAAAGGGAAAATGGAGGATTGCACTTGAGGGTCCACACTTAGGCAATCATGAAGCATAGCTCCAAACTCGAAGGTGGAGGACACATGAACAGCGCTAGGCAATGACATTCATAGGGCTCCGAAAAAAAAGGGGAGAATGGAGGATTGCACTTGAGGGTCCACACTTAGGCAATCATGAAGCATAGCTCCAAACTCGAAGGTGGAGGACACTTGAACAGCGCTAGGCAATGACATTCATGGGGCTCCGAAAAAAAAAAGGGGGGTTGGTAGGACCGAACGGTCCACCGGGTTTTTCCACCTAAAAGGCAAACATGCTTTTTGTAAAGAAAAATAAATCATTCGCGAGAGCACCATATCTTAGAGAAACAATATACTTGTGCCAAGGGTAATCTTCCTTGTAACCGAGAATGAAGGGCAGGATGTCAAGTTTTAGCTTTTAAATGAACATGCAGGGGAAACATCGGGCTAAGCTGAAAATAAATCACTCATAGTGTATAAAACTCACAAGGCAAGTGTTTTATCCTATTCCCAAACCATAACTGCACCATGACTCTATTTTGCACACGACTTCCTATCGAATCAAAGATCAAACGTACGATCACTGACCAATAGGATTTTCTCGAGGGTAGTGTTTTTTGGAGAGGAAGCTGGGTGTTTCGGTCTTTTCCTCTTTGTTCAGGTGGGGTGGGATATCGCCAGTCGACAACGACCTTGAATGGCAATCTGAAGGGAAGAGACACCAAAAATGGGTTTTCCTTTGCCGGCAGTCACTTACCTTGCCGAAAATTTATCTGGTTTGAAGATCTTCCATTCTCTTTGTTTCATTGATTGAGAATTGCTTCTTTTCCCTTTTTACTTCCTTTCGATCTTTGATCGGGAATCCTTCCTTTTCTTTCTTTTGTTCTTTTCTTTATTTTCATTTTTTCTCTTTTTCTTTCTTTCCATTTCTTCCTTTTCTTTCTTTTCACTTCTCCTTCTCCATCCCTTTCTTTGGGAAATCGGGTTTTAGCATTCTATTCGCTCTCCCTTGAGGAGATTCCGCTGTCCTTTGCTTCAGGGAAGGAATGAGGATTCTTTTTTATAGGCCAAGGTTCAAAAAGGTCTAAGGTTGTGTTTCAATGGGGTCTTTTATCGTGGGAACCCAATCTTGATATCTGGGGCGAAACAAATTTGGGTGTCAAGGTGTCGGTCTCGGGCCGAACTCCCATATCCCTCCATAAGGCACGCGTGACAATGATGATTTGAAAACAACGTGCAAAATTAGTCATGGCTACAGCCAGGTGGGCACTCAAATATCCCGTTTATGGCATGGTGATACTACGGTTGGGAATTTACACAAACAGACCCAATGTTTCCAAATTATGTTCTTTCATCAGTTCAATGAATTCATCCATTCTTATCTCGGTTTATTTCGGAAAATAAACTCTTAGCATCAGTCCCTTGTTTCCAGAAGATACGTTTGCTCTTTACGAATGATTTATACTTCTTAACTATAACATGTCGACCTTCGCGGTCTTTCTTTCTTTTTCCTTTTTGTTTCATTTTTATATATTCACAAAATTATACACATATGGTCCTCTATGAAGAAATTTTCTTTTGTATATCTACACTCTTATTCATGACAAACTTTTTCTATGTACGCATTGGAACTCTCTCTCTTTACATCACACGGTCAAACCCTATTTACATTCAAAGATCTTTTTTGTTTTTCTCCAACGCACACCTATGGTTCATACAAATGTTTCTTTATATACACTCGTTGTTCACACACACAAGAATTTCTCTACACGTATTTTTTATAAAAACCCTTCTATGCACATTTTCCTTTTTCTTTATATACGTAGACATTTTATTCACAACACTTCTTTCTTTTTTTATCATGATTTTGGTTCATTTTATTTTTAGGACGACGTTCCTAAATGAAAAATTCTACGCGATTCCGGAATTTCAACAGACACTATTGACAACAACGAAACAAGTACTAACGTAACGACTCAAACGATATATATGTACAAAACAAATGACAATCGCAACAAAACAAACGTTAACAAATTGGGGATCCCACGGTCATGTGGCTCCGCATGCCACCAGACCCTTGGGTCACAGTAACAAAAAGTGGGGTGGTCAACAAAAGCAGGGCTTTTGCTCCTACGTATCCTCAATTTGTGATGAGGAACTCAGACCTACGTAGTTCTTGATAACTGCGAGACTAAAAATAGTCTCGGTGTTTTCTTTACCAAAATGCGAACATGCTTTAGTAAAGACACAAAACTTCCAACTGATCAGAGCAACATATGCTTTTTGGATGAAAAACAATGTGTCTATCGGGGAAAGAGAGTATGCTGATGAAATTTCCTCATAACCATAAATGAGATTTTGGATGTTAGCACTTCGTTTCTAAACGACCATTTAGAGGAAACACGGGGTCCAACAAAGATAGGAGAAAATCACTCAAATTGTATCAATCTCACACAGGTAAGTGTTTTATCCTAATTCCGAACCATAGATATGTCATGACTTGATTTTGCAAATCATTTCCTATCAAATCAAAGATTAAATGCGTGATCATGGATCAATAGGACTTATTTTGGGAATGGTTTTTAGGTGGGGAATTTGGCTTTGAGTGTTTTTGCCTTTTCCTTTTCTGTTTTTGTTTAGTGCGTGGCGAGGATGTTGCTAGCGCACAGGATTTTGGTTGGCAATCAAAGGGAGAGGGCCACTTTGGGTCGTGGTTTCCTTTCTTTTTTCTTTACTTGGTGACAATTCTGTATTGTTCAGATATTGTTTGGTCCGAAGACCTTTCTGCATATTTCTTCTGTTTTCTTCCGATCCTTGATCGAGAATTTTCCTTTCTTTTTTTTTTTTGCTTTCTCCCACTCTTTCATTGGGAATTTTCTTTCTGTTTTGTGTCTTCTCCCTTTCTTGGATTGGGAATTCTCTCTTCTTTTTTTGTGTCTTCTCCCTTTCTTGGATTGGGAATTTTCCTTCTCTTTGTGTTTTCTTCCGAGCGCAAGGATTGACATTCTCACCCTGGGTCAAGGTTTATGGTAAGCTGGGATTTTGGCTCAAGGCTTGTAGAACGGCTGGTCATGATATATGTCAGGGTTTGGCCAGCGGTTCGGGGTAAAGGGAATGTCCTACATTATTTCCATGATACACATGCAACAATGATGATTAGGAAATTTTATGCAAAACTGGTCATGCATGCACCTATGTGGACACTCAAGCATCAAGTTTTTTATGGTCATGTGACACTAGGGCTCAGGATTCATTTTCCCTATTTTAAGTCAACCCAGTATTTCCAAAATACGTTCTTTTATCAATTTGTGCATTCATTCGAGTCCATTTTGGGCGTCCGGGAAAATTTTCACAGCGTTCACCCTTCAGGTGTATACACATTCTTTCAAAAACTAGTTATGATCATCAAATTCTTTTCAAAGAAAAGTTGGAAGTCATCTCTTTTCACAAGCATGTTGTTTTTTAGCTAGACAACTTTTTATTATTATTTTTTTTCTTATTCTTTTCTTGCTCGCTCTCTTTTTGCTCTCTTTTTTTTTTTGAGGTATTTTGCTACCTAAACATACGTATATTTTGTGAGGTATTTTGCCATATACATGCGTGTCCAAGGTATCTTGCTACCTAAACATACATATATATGTTTTGTGAAATTTTTTTGCTACATACATGCATATCCAAGGTATCTTTCTACCTAAACATACATACACACACACACACACACACACACACACACACACACACACACACACACACACACACACACATATATATATATATATATATATATATATATATATTTTGTGAAGTATTTTTTGCTACATACATGCATATCCAAGGTATCTTTCTACCTAAACATACATATATACATATATATATTTTTTGTGAGGTATGACTACCTTCCGAGCTTGTGCTTGTTTTATTTAAATTCCTAGGATCATGAGCAACTAGGTGTGTCCTGCTATGACTTGAGAAACAAAGGTGATCAAATAACAAGCAGAGATTTAAAAGGTACTAGGTTGCCTCCTAGTAGCGCTTCTTTAACGTCTTGAGTTGGACGCGTGATGGCTTGTCGGTCACGGACCTAGTACTTTGCTTACCTTTGACTTTGGACTTGGTCACCTATTGGTCGGCCATGGGTCGTAAGCAACGCTCTAACCTTTTTGTGGATGATCTGAGGTGAACTCTAGAGGTGATGGCGGTGCGTCTGTTGCCCGCTGTCGGCCATCCTCAGGCTGCTGTGGTGTTTCGCCCTGCGCCTGCCTGGGGACGCAGTACTTTTTGATGAAAGCTCGATTAGTAGGGGGCCTGATGACCTTGCTGGGGGCGACAGGCACTCCGTTGAACTGACCGAGGCCCGTAATGAGAGCTTGGCAACTCCAAGACCCTGTTGGACTTCTTTGGGTCCACTGGGTGTCTTGCTGGCGCGATCCCTGCAAACAATAGATGAAATCAGAAATCATTTGAGCGATGTGCATACTTACCTATGTCATGATGACGTGACCTTGCCGGGGGGAACGGGCACCCTGTAGGACTACAGAGGCCCGTAACCAGAGTTGGAAATCCCAGGGCCCTGTTGGACTTCTCCGGGTCCATTGGGTGTCTTTGTGGGTGCCATTCCTGCAAACAATAGATGGTATCAGAAATCAGTTGAACCATATGTAAACTTACCTATGTCATGACGGCACAGACCAACTGATACATCTGCAGGGGGAGATTGGCATTGTGGTCACTGGGCAGAATGTTGCTAAATAGCAACGTCATCCACGTAAGGGTGGTCATGTTGGTGCGCATGGTCCACACTCGTCTTTTTGCAGCGGCACGGGGGAAATCTTGCCCCGGTATGCATACCAGATGCGTGATAGCCTCCCTTTCTGGATGTGCTCGCACAGTTGGTCGCCCTCCAATATCAGGGGGTGGCCCAGGAACTGATAAAAGGAAACTAACTGGCCCCTTAACCGGGAGCGCAAGTCTCGGTTAAGCATCTAAGGGCAAAGGACCTTATATTCTTCTAAGGTGTGGATATGGAGCACACTGAAAATGAGGATGCGTAGCCCTCTAAAGGCGAGGGCGTGCAGCCCTCTGCAGGCGAGGATGTGCTGTCCTCTGATGGCGAGGACATATGGTCCTCTAAAGGTGATAGGTACTAGTACCCAAGGGTCCACCTTTATGAGAAAACAAGAGGTCGGCCCATCGAGATGGCCGGTCATCCAACAAGATTGGACACGAGATTTAGGAAATCTATGCAGTTAACATGATTTTTAGGGATGCAGACGCATGTAACCTTTGTTGTGAAATTTGGTAATGCTAACCTCATATGAAACAATGCAATGCAATGGAAAGTTGTATAATGTTCATGACATTCTTTCCCTATTTTGTGATTTTGATTTTGATTTAATCTTTTTGGAAAACACAGATTGACTGTCCTTTTGAAAAAGGTGATAATTCATGCAACCCTATCCTATCTTTTGCAAATCTCTCCGGGAACTCCCTCAGAGTGTATGTTCTGTTTGATTTAGTCACTTGACCATTTTGGAGTGACGGGAATGGAGCCGTTTGACGTTTAATCAATCTATTGAAATTCCAGGGCTTGTCTCCCCTTTTTTTTGTTTAAAAACATCAACGGGTGAGAACTTTTGATCTGCCCCTATGTTCACTTGAGGCTCATGCATGATGCCCCTCATTGCCCCAGTGTAAGGCTTTGAGGTACCAATTGTTATCTTTCGTCATGACCTTGTAGCTGGGAACCTATTCGGTGAGAACTTCTAATCTGCCCCTAGGTTCACTTGAGGTTTTTACATGGTGCCTTTCGTTGCCCCAGTGTAAGGCTTTGAGGTACAATCGTTGTCTTTCGTCATGACCTTGTAGCTGGGAACCTATTGGGTGAAAACTTCTAATCTGCCCCTAGGTTCGCTTGAGGTTTTTGCATGGTGCCTTTCATTGCCCCAGTGTAAGGCTTTGAGGTACAATTGTTGTCTTTCGTCATGACCTTGTAGCAAGGAACCTATTGGGTGAGAACTTCTAATCTACCCCTAGGTTCGTTTGAGGTTTATGCATGGTGCCTTCCATTGCCCCAGTGTAGGGCTTAGAGGTACCAATTGTTGTCTTATTTTCACAACCTTGTAGTGAGGAAGAATGAAAGAAGCAGTTGATTCTTGCAAAAAGAATTTTCCAAGGACGAGAAATAGTTGATGGATTAAGTCAAATGACTCCTATGTAGAAGCAAGATGTTTTGATGTCTTGATGATGCTAAAGGATCAAGTGCTTCTAAGTTTTATTCAAGACAAGAATCCAAGAAAATAAAGATATATGATCAAGTTGATCTCTAGAATCTTTAGGAAGAAGTTTCCAAATTGAAAAAACAAAAGGTTTGACCAAAGAATTCTATCATTTCAAATTGAGATTTGGTCTCTGGTAATCGATTACCAGCAGCTGAAAATGTTTATAACAGTCACTAGAAATTTGAATTCAAAATTTATAATGTGTAATTGATTACGCATGGATGGTAATTGCCAACCAACAGTTTATTGAACGTTTTAATTCAAATTTTAAAGCCTGTAATCGATTACACAAGTCTTGTAATCGATTACTAGAGGGGATTTTCAAAAAAATTTCCAAGAGACACATCTATTAAATGTTTTATGAATGGCCATCAAAGGTCTATTTATATGTGACTTGGAAACACGAATTTAAAGAGAGTTTTCATTGCCCAAAAAGTTTTATCCTCTCAAAAGATTAAGAGTTTTTCTAAACTGAAATGTTTTTATCCTTTCAAAAAGATTCCTTGATCAACCACTTGCATATTCAATAAGGAATTTTGATTGATCTTCATTTTACAATCTACCTCTTTTAAGAGAGATTTCTTCTTCTCTTCTTCTTATTTCTGAAAGGGATTAAGAGACCGTGGGTCTCTTGTTGTAGGGGATTCTTGAACACAAGGGAAGGGTTGTCCCTGTGTGCATCGTTAATCCGAAAAGAGAGTGAAAGTTTAATTGGGGAATAATCTTCATATCTTAATTCAACCCCTCTTTTTCTTAATGTAACTGAGGCCATTTATCCAACATTCTATTCTTGATAACTCACTTCTCTCTAAAAAGACAAACTTTCCGGTATGATAAAATGAGGTCACATGGACGTCTTGAAAACACAGTCAATCAAATACTTCTTTTTCTTTTTTTTTTGAACTCTTTTTTTTTATTATTTTGAAACTTATTGGTTTTGAACTTTACTTGTTGTTTTACAGCACCCCCACCAACGTGCAAGACGAGTAATCTCTGATTAAACGGTCTTGGAAGTCCAAACTCAGGAGCACAGGTTGCTTGAGCAAACAGACCAATGGCTTGCACCCAATTCTGGTGAAAGTTGAAAATCCTAATGAGTCATCAGAGACATCTAACAACAACTTTCAAAATTGCCCCATGTGTGGCATCTCTTGTTAATGTCAGGATTTACATGCGATTCTCCTCAAATTTCAGCCAGCCCGCATCAATTAGACCTTGCACCTTACGCTTCAGGCCCCTACAATGCTCAATGGAATGCCCCGGGGCTTCTCCATGACAAGCACACGTTGCGTTCGAGTAGTATTCTCGGAGAAATGGAGGTTGATGAACCTTGGTTAGGGTTATGGCTACCATTGAATTATCAAGTAGATATGGGAGCAAGTCAGCATAGGACACTGGAATTGGGGTGAATTCTAAGGCTTTCTCGCTGCAAAATTCATTTCTTGGTTGGTGTTTTGGTTTACGTTAAAGCTTTGAAGGTGCGTAGTCCACCATCTTTTCATAGTAGAATACTAGTAATGTGTCTACTATCATTAACATTTTTTCTCCGTCATTGAGGTGCCACTTGAGCTGCCAGGTTCTTCACCTTTGGGCGTATTCTTTGAAAGATCCGTGCCCCCTTTTTTGCACATATTTTGTAGTTGCATCCTATCCGAAGCCATTATACCGACACTGCCTAACGAAGGCAACCATTAGGTCCTCCCAGGAATGGACTCGGGAAGGTTCCAAGTTAGTGTACCAGGTAACAACTACCCCAGTAAGACTTTCTTGAAAGGAATGTATCAACAATTCCTCATCTTTTGCGTATGCCCCCATCTTCCGACAATACATCTTTAGATGGTTCTTGGGGCAAGTAATCCCCTTGTACTTGTCAAAGTCCAGCACCTTGAACTTGAGAGGGGTGATGATATTGGGTATTGGGAACAACTCTTCTAGGTTAGCAAAGGAATAGTCTTCACCTCCTTCAATGGCCCTGAGCCTTTCCTCTAGATGATCCATCTTTCCCATTTATGCCATAGCATGAGGGTTTTTACTTGTCGTGGAATGCAAGAGGTGTAGTTGTGGGTGATACTGAGGGCCCTCCAAAAGGTTTTGTAGGGGTATACCACCAACTGCTTGCCCTTCAGTGGCATATCCGAGCCAAGGCTCGAAGTCGGCTAGATTGTGATAGGAAATTTCATGTGTCTCCCCCACGGTTTAAGAGACATGTGCATGATCAGTTTGGGGTTGCTGGCTCTCAATGGGTATAGGAGTGGAGTTATTGACATTCTTATTGGGAGTGTACGCCACATTGGGTGGCGTATAGTTGAGAGGCAAGCCATATGGCGGGAAGGCGTGCTCGTTTTGAATTTGCACATCATGGGGGCCGCCCATACTTCCCAAATCATTGCCTACCATATCTGAGGTTGGATGATTCATTGATGCCAGATGGGGACGTCGGGTTCACCTTAGCAACAACGCTGGTAGCAGCAATTGCAACCGCATTGGCTTCCATTATCTTCTTCACGCTCATCATGGCCTCCATCATTGTGGCCATTTTCTCTTTAATGGCCTCCATGTTGGCCTTCATCTTCTCTTGTATCTCCTCTACTTCACCCATTACTCTAGCTCTAGCACAAGTTCGGTGAGGGCACCGTAAAGCATGTTTTTTTTCTTTTTTATAACAATGATTAAGTTCTTTTTTTTTCAAGGAAAGAATGCAATGAGCAATGCAACCAATGAACAACATAGATGTATGCGAATGATGCACAGTTGAAGTATTGCGAATTTGTACACTGGATATGGGGTTGAATCAATTTAGATTTTCAACATGGTCCATGACATCTTCGTCAAGGTGAAACTGGAAGTAACAGGGACATCAGCAACCCTAAATGTGTTTGGCAGTAGATGAAGCAGCGATGTAACACGATCTTTTGCCCCAATTTTTTCAAGATGGTTACTTCCATACTTCAACTTGACTCGATGAACCTTTTCGTAAAAGCACGAGCTTGGTTCAACCCTATAACCCAGGGAATGGCAATTTTGATCGCCAATACTTCATCAACAATTCATAGGGATGAAAGACTCGGGAATATGCATATTATGCATGGAAAATGTAATTATGAGATCGAGATGCCCGAAGAAACATCCTTTCTTAATTAACCACGCATTAGGTACCATGCTCAATCATTTTGTTTTGTTGTTTGTGTGTTTTTTTTTTTTTAATTTTAGAAATGGGTTTATGATCCCAACATGGTCGGCTCATGGTACCTGACACATGCAACTAAGAATGCATCATGAATTTTCATGCTTCCCTTTTTTTGTTTTTGTTTTGTAGAGGAAAATACAAGGATCATGTATGAGCAAACATGTAGAACAAAAAGTATGTTGAACGCATATGCATGATGATGCAATGACTCATGCAAAATGGGAATGTGATAATGGACAAATGCAGGAACGATATGTTCATTATGATGCTGAAGAGATGTTTATGCGGTGCATGATATGAATGCATTTACGAACACGAGAGCCCGGAAAATTATCTCTCCTTATTGCGCATTTGGGGGGGCGCAATGCCCCATGTGTGCAGTTAAGAAGACGATATGGATCTTCCGGCTTCCCATGACAAAAGATGAGACACACATACAACGCATGTGTGACGGTATGATACCGATGCGCATGCATGAAACGGAAAGACAACAACACAAAGGGATAATTCACACATACGAGACTGTAGAGATCTAACTTTAATGCTACGTTTTGGGCATGATGGCGCCTCAACGTAGTATTAAAAAGGTTACGTATTCCTCTAAAGAAACCAAACATCACTAGCAAAACTATAAACTAGTGCTATTTACCAAAAAATGCATGAGAACGAATGGCACGGAGCGTGTTTGCTCTTTGCCCATATTTGGGAACCTATAGGACAATATCTAGGGTCTCTAATAACTACTCCCCAACAATTCATAACTCACACGACTATTTTCTAGAGGTATCATCACTCAAGATAATAATATTGTGGCGGTATGGAATACCAGCGACAACACATTATAAAGAGAGAAAGCTCTAGACGAGGTTTCACTATTATCAAGCAAGTCGGAGACCTAGCATGATGATAGATTCACCTCCACTCCTTAAATTCCCATGAACCCGGGTGTAGGGCCCCCTTTTACACAGTTATTTACATTTTACACAGTTCAACAAATGCACACACGAAGTTTCACAAATCTACAATTCCTTAAAATAGGCCTAACTCACAAAAAAAAAGTCCCCAGTGGAGTCGCCAACTGTCGCAACGTGCCCTTCGCGGGCGAGCGAGGGCGAGGCTCAGGGTGCGCGGAGTCGCCACCAACGTTTATTTGTGGAAAACGTCGGAAAAACCAAAGGAAACCGGTCAAAATGAAAATTCTAAGTTTGGGAGTTGTATTTACGCTTGAGGAAGGTATTAGCACCTCTCACGTTTGTCTCAAAGGACAACAGCCTATTTTTTAGAATTGTGAAATTGTGTTATCTTAACTTTTATTTCTTTTTATTTTTTGAGGTCGACAAAAGCGGGGCTCTTGCTCCTACGCACCCTCCATCAAGGAGGAAATCAGACCTACGTAGTTCTTTCTATGCGTGAATCAAGTAATTCTTTTTACTTGAAGGGTGATCATTTTAAGGCGTTGGACCTTAAAAATGATCCATTTTACTTGGTGAGAAACTAAAATGATAAATTTTCAAAACCCTATTTTTTGCGGACGAGCTTGACTAGGCGAGTTGATTTTAGCCTTAGTTTCACTTTAGTTATTAGTCAATTCAATTAAGAATGAGAAATCCCAAAGAGAAAACGTCCGATTGATTTTTGTGCTTCATTTTACTAAAAGATATTTTTTGATTATTATATCATTATTTTACCTCTTTTTTATTTCCAACGTGGTTACGGCACGACCGAACGGTCGGAATTCATTTTAACCGAAATTAACGGATGATACAATTCAAATGATCGGTGAAAATTTATTTTATTTTTAGATTAGGCGCGAAATGACTTAAATAAATGACTGAAGCATATCAAAAGGGGGTATAGAAAGCGAATGAAAACGATAATAAAAATACATGAAACAAAATGTGGGCCACCACGGGTACATAGAATGAATTGAAAAGCTCGATTTGGAAACTTACCCGTTGAAGAACGAAGAACGAAGAACGAAGAACGGATGAAGAACGGTGAATAACGGAGGAAAACCTTCACGGATTTGCTTACGGAAACATCTCGGAAGCGTTACGGAAGCACCTCGGCTTGGATTTTCTTCACGGAAACCATTTTTTTCACCCAAAATAGCTGAAATACCTCACCGGGGGGATCCGGGATCCTTAGAACACCCCCCTTCAGCCTATTTATAGGAAAAAGGGGCAGGAGGTTGCCGCCCAGCTCGCCCAGGCGAGCTGGCTTGCTTCCTCCAGAAGCAATCCAGCTTAAAAAGACATTCTGGAAGGCCCAATTCAAAATTTCGAAAATGCTATTTGCACCCCCCAAATTTGATAAGTTCACCCCCTTCTTTTGTAATTTACGGAAAAGTTACGGAAGCCTTACAGAAGCATATAGGACTTGATTTTCTTCTTTTTTTCTCTTCCGTCTCACCCGTATTAAGTTAATTATGCTTATTTAGGGTTATGGGAATTTTACGGAAGCATTACGGGTGTCCCGAAAGCCACGGAATCCCATTTTTCAACAAAACGGGGTGTGTGGTGGCCACCTAGCTCGCCCAGGCGAACTAGGTTGCTTCAACCTTAAGCAAGAAATTGCCCAGAAACCTCTAGAAGGGCCCAGATTCGAAAATTACTATTTGCACCCCCATTTTACTAAATACACCCCTTTACCTTTTTTTGGTAATTCTTTTTCCGTAATGTTACGAAACTTTACGAATTTCGTAACGATACCTATTTTCTTTTCGTAAGGTTACGAATCCTTACGGACCATATATTTACTCTTTTTTAGCTTTCGAAGAAGTTACGAAAACTCACGGATTGCGAAAAACACCTCCTTTCGATTTCCGTCACATTACGGAATTTTCACGGATCGCGTAAGCCTGCTTCCTTTTGATTTTCAGCACGTCTCGAGGCTTCACATATTGTGCAACAAAGGGTGCCAAGTATCTTGAAGCGACCAATCAAAGGTTGTATATCATCAAATAATAATCCCCGGACGAAATTAGGGTATGAAAGTTGGTACGACTAAGCAAAGATGTCTTGGTAGTCTTTTAGCAGGGCTGTCAATTCTTCACGGATGGGTGTGGTCATACCCGCGCCTATCTTTGCTGTCCAAGCAAAGAAGTCCACTAGTTTCGTCTCTTATTGATGAGGCCCTGATGTGCCATCATTTTCTTCTATTTCTTAAACCCTTTTTGCACCATTTTAATTACTGATTAGTCTTAATTGTCAAATTAATTAGGCAGTTCTATTATTTGGGCTCATTTAGCTAATTTGATGTTTTTAATCTAATTTCAGGAATTAATGAAACATTGGGCTTAATATGGATTCTGGTTGTGGACTTGAAGAGGGCAAATAAAGCAGCGCTTACCTTAGTTAATTTCTAATTAGGAGATTGCAATTTTATTTTATGTGGTTCAGTGTTTATTTCGTTTTGGGCCAGAATATTGTAATAGGGCCTAGTGACTTTGAATGACTCTTTTTAAATAGCAGCCTTGGGATTTGTGGAAGGCTATTCTGTTAGACTATCATTCAGAGCATAGGGTTTATGGCTTTTACGCTTTTTGGTTCTAATGCTACTGTTCACGTAATGCAATTTTCCATTTTCTGCTTCTAATTACAATTTCGTTCTTGTTTCTTCTTCTTCCTTCATTTACGTTTCTGCTTCGTTTATGTTTCTGCTTTTAGTTTCATTTACGTTTTCTGTTTGAATCTATGGAAGGCTAAATATTCTGGTGTTGTTTCCTTTTGAGGACGAAGCTCAACTCTCTTTGAGGTTTCGTTTATAATGTGGCTTCCTGGAAGTTTTCCCTTCACCAGTTAACCCAAATTCGTTAACATTAATCTGTGCACGCTTCGTGTTCGATTAATTGCCTCTGAGCCTAACTTGCGTTCATGCTTAATGGACGAAGGGCTAACTGGTGTATGTGTTGCCTAATCACGTATTGACAACCCTAAGTTGATTTTCGCTTAGTAAATTGAAATAGGGTTGGATTAAGTGGTTAACTGTTAGGGAAAAATTCTCCATAACCCAGGACAAGAGAATGGCTTCTGAATCAGAGGAAACAACTCGTTTTTAATATTATTAGTTTCGTATTCCAGTTTACTTGTTCTGTTCTTTAAATCACAAAACAAACAACCCCCTCCCCCCCCAATTGTTGCTGTTACTGCAAGTATATTATGAACATTTGGTTTATCATTGCTCATTGGGAAATGACCTAGGATCACTTCCTAGCTACTGGATTTTCATGTTTATTTGATTCGGGTACGGCCTCGATCAGGCCCCATCTCTTGGTCCTCATGGGCGACTATCTTCTCCAACTCCGGGGGAAGTCCCACATCCTCGTCCTCTTCATCCTCCGTCTGATTTGTTTCTTTCTCGAAATCGATGGTCGGGTCCCAGGTATTAGTACATTCGAGGGACTCGTCGTTGGATTTGGCGTTTTAAACGTAAAGAAATAAACATGCAAATGGATGAGAATGGGTAGAGACGTAGGAGCAGATGAAGAAAGATCTTTGTATTATAAATTTAGGAACAAAAGACATAAAGCCTTAACAAAAGGAAACTCTAAAGCCTAGGCCCAACTGTAGAGTTTAAAAGCCACAAAGGGTTACATTATGCTTGTTGCGTAAATGTCCGGGCGCTCCTCCACTCGCCAATTTCCTAGTCGAAAACTAGGAGGGCATGGTCGTACGAAATCCGACCCACTCGGCGAATCATCTTTGCATATCGCAACGACTTGGCCTTCGTGTCCTAGACCCGCGCTTATAAAGCTCCTACTGATGTGGCAGGGCGGGCCTCCTTCGACTTCTTGTCCCAATCGCGAGCCTTGACCTCCGTTCTTCCTTCCTGCAAAGCTTTTCCTTATGTCTGTTTGTGTGGGTTTATAGCCTAACCCAAACTTCCCACGGTTTCCTCTGGCGCTTATCAGGCTGGTTCTGTCGCCGTTGTCCTTGCCTAAACCTATTTCGGGCTCGTAACCATTCCCCAACATCACTCGGGCCACCATTACTACCGTATCGGACATGCAAGGTTGCTAAGAGAAGGAATCTACGGAGGCAATGCTTACCACCTCAAAAGACTGGAAGGCCGTTTCTAATGACTCCTCCGCGGCTTCCACATATGGCATAGAGGATGGGCAACTCACCAAGATGTCTTCCTCGCCCGATACGATAACCAAATGCCCCTCTACTACAAATTTCAATTTTTGGTGGAGTGTAGAGGGAACGACTCCCACCGAGTGGATCCACGGGCACCCCAAAAGGCAGCTGCAAGCGGGGTTAATGTCCATTATTTGAAAGGTAACCTGACAGGTATGGGGGCCTATCTGTACAGGGAGGTTGATTTCTCCCCTAACCTCTCGACGGGTGCCGTCAAAGGCACGGACCACCATGGAACATGGCTTTAGATGGGAAGCATTAAACGGTAATTTCTCCAAAGTGCTTTTGGGCATTACGTTTAAACTGGAACCGTTATCGATGAGCACCTTGGTTATGACGTGGTCCATGCACTTGACTGATACATGCAAAGCCTTGTTATGCCCTCTCCCCTCGGCAGGGATTTCTTCTTCGGCGAAGGCGAGATAGTTGTTGGCAGTGATATTATTGATGAGTCCTCCAAAGCCTTCTACAGAGATATCTTGGGCCACATGAGCTTCATTCAAGACCTTTACTAGCAAAGCCCGATGAGGCTCAGAGCTCATGAGTAGTTCCAAAAGAGAGACCCTGGTCGGGGTTTTGTTGAGCTGCTCAATGACCTTGAACTTGCTCTACTGAATAATGCGGAGAAACTCGCTTGCTTCTTTTAGCGACACTTCCTTCTTGCCACAGCCATCCCTTTTCTCCGAAAGACCTTTCACTGGAATATCCTCGTTTGGAGTGGGGGTCATTTTGTTATTTTGTTCTTCCACCATCTTTGCCTTCCCTTCGACATTTGCGGGTTGTGTCGGCAGGTCGGGGGGTGCAAACACGCGACCGCTGTGGGTCACACCGCTCAACCCCGTGATATTGGTTACCTTGGCTGACAATGAGCTGATGTTGGTGGCCTCTTCTTTCCTTTCACTCGGAGGTGCACACCTCCACGGGACTGCGTGGCTGTTTTGGTATAGGAAAGGAACAGGTTTAGTTGCCGAGGGGTATCGGGGCTCTTGTGAAGCTGCGTCCTTGGTGAAATATATCACCAAAGGTTTAGGCCTTCCAAAACTTCTCTCATCCGCGGACTGCATACATATATGCTGCTCTTCCCTCCCTTCATCACCGACTTCCAGTCGGCCTTGATCTATCATCCGTTGCAACAATTCCTCCACTGCTAAACATGTTTCCATGTTATGTAGCTCGCCGGGATGCAACAAACAAGGATCCTCTTCATGCCCACCATGGGAAATTACACCTCCCTTTTGTAAGGCCTCATAGATAAACTTCCTAGGGGTCGCCTCGTCCTTTAAAGGCTTAGACCTGCGCGACCTATCTGACTCAATGGCATTAACCGCTCCCCCCCCATGATTGGCGAGCGGGTTTGTTTTTACGTTGGGCCAATCCTCTTGAAATGTCAGCCATCCGGTGTCTATCAAATGTTGGACCTTGTATTTAAGGGCCAAGCATTTTTCGGTGGAGTGGCCCGAGGTTTTCCCATGGTACGTGCAAGTTGTGTCAGGATCATACCACTTTGGGAAAGGATGTTGGTTGATCTTCCCAGGAGTTATTACGGCCATTTGGTTAGCGATGAGGGACGGCAAGAGGTCTTCGTACGTCATTGGGATCGTGGTGAATTCTGGAATTGGCTTCGGGGGATAGTTCCTCATCATGTTGGAACCGGCACCAGTAACGATGCTAAGTTTGTTGTGGATTTTGTTAGATCTAATCTGTTTTGCAGGTTTGGAGTCCCTAGAGCCATTGTTAGTGATCAAGGCACCCATTTTTGTAACAGATCCATGTATGCCTTGCTCAAAAAAGTATGGGGTCGTGCACAGAATTTCCACACCTTACCACCCCCAAACTAATGGGCAGTTTGAGATTTCAAACAGCGAGATAAAAAGGATCTTGGAGAAGATTGTGCAACCGAACAGAAAGGATTGGAGCACCAGGCTAGATGATGCTCTTTGGGCGCATAGGACTGCCTACAAAGCACCCATAGGAATGTCTCCTTATCGGGTTGTCTTTGGCAAGGCATGTCATCTTCCTGTAGAGATAGAGCACAGAGCCTACTGGGCTGTAAAGACCTGCAAATTCTCTATTGATCAGGTTGGAGAGGAAAGGAAGTTGCAACTAAGTGAGCTAGATGAGATCCATTTAGAAGCCTATGAGAATTCCAAATTCTACAAGGAAAAGACCAAGAAGTTCCATGACAGCTTGATAGCTAAGAAGGATTTCGTGGTTGGACAGAAAGTTTTATTGTATAGCTCTAGGTTCGGACTCATGAGTGGTAAGTTGAGGTCAAAGTGGATTGGTCCTTTTGTGGTGACTAATGTTTTTCCTTATGGTACAGTTGAGATCAAAATTGAATCCACAGATAAGAGCTTCAAGGTCAATGGTCACTGGCTGAAACTATTCCTCACAAATCCTTCCTTGGTGGATGTAGTGGTGGAGGAGACCTCCTTACCTCACCCTACTTCTCTTCCGCCATGACTTATGAAGTTTTCTTTTTCTGTCTCCTTCTCTACTTTTATTGCACTTGTCCAAATTTATTGATTGTTCTGATTGCTCTTGATCTTATGATTGTGCTACATTGAGGACAATGTGTTGTTTAAAAGTGGGGTAGGGGGAGATTGTTCTTTGTTTGGGGTTTTCTAGGTTAATTTTGTTATTTTGGTTTTATGTTTTGTGTACAACATTGCATGTTTCTCTTTGAATTCTAGGTTATGTACAGGTAATGGGTAATTGTTTTTGAAATAGGAGTTTCTTGGCATTTTGTGAATTGAAATCCTTGTTTTTCTCTACATGTCAAGTTAGTTTTAAAAGGTTGAATTGAAAGTGATAGATTTACCCTTGGTGAGATTTTGAGCCATCATCATATATTTTATTCAGTGTGTTTTGCCCCATTGATTGCTTGCACAATAGCCTTGGCTTGACTCTTGTTGATACTTCTTGGTTCACATGCATGTTGGGAGATGATTTAGGCATTTTGTTCTTATAAGCCTCTAGCCAAATGAGCCTACCTTGAATTAATTACTTTGATAGCCCCTTTGAGCCTATGCTCCCCTTTCTTTGTTATGAAGCTCATTACATGCCTTAAGTGAAAAACCATGATCTCACCCTACCTTTAAGGAATTTTGGAGCTTTGGATTTGTTTTGGGAATAAGTGTGGGGGGGTATGTTTCATTGGATGATGTTTTTTTTGGCCATGCTTGATGATGTATTTTTGCCATGCTTGATGTATATACATATATTGCCTAATTGTTGCTTTATTTTTCAAATATTCAAAATGCTTTCAAATGCTATTGTTAAAAAAAAAAAAGAGGAGAAAAACAGAAAAAGAATGAAGTTGAATAAATGAGGTCTTGTTTTGAGGACTTGGACTGGTTTGAGGACTTGGTTGATTTTGTTGATATATGAGGTTTTGGGTTTACTTTTTATGCTTAATTTTTAATTTTGGTTTTGGGTTTACTACTTTTGCTTAATTTCCACTTATTCCCCATTACTCCTCTATTCCTTTGGGTGTTAGCTACTTATCCCATACTTTCCTCTACCTTGTCCCTGGCCCCATTACAACCTTAAAAGACCTTTTGATCCTCATGTGCATGTGTTTGATTGTCAATTTTAAAGTCTTGCCAAGTCTATGTGGTGTTTGTTTCTCACGGGTGCTCTGAGAGTAAACAGTAGCCTAGACACTTGAGAGATAAAGTGCATATCTTGTGAGGCTTTATCACTTTTCATTCAATTCTTGAGCTGATTGACTACCTTGCCCTATTTGAGGTGCTTGGATGATTTTCATGATTGTCTTGATTCTTTAACTCTTTACATGTTGGATGTTGCCTGTCGTACCCTAATTTCGTCCGGGGACCATTGTTTGGTGGCATGCAACCTTCGCTTGACCGCCTCGAGGTACTTAACACCCATCGTTAGGTAATCCGTGAAGTTCCGCAACATTCCGGAAATCAAAACAAGCATTGTTGCGCAATCCGTAAAGATCCACAACATTCCGGAAGTCAAAAAGAGCATTGTTGCATAATCCGTAAAGTCCCGCAACATTCTGGAGGGGCAAAAAGAGTATCGTTGCATAATCCATAAAGTTTCGAGATGTTTCGAGAAGAAACCGGTCAAAAACACGAAAATGGGAGTGTATTTAGCAAAGTGGGGTCTGTGTAAATAAATGGGAGTGTATTTAGCAAAGTGGGGTGTGTGTAAATAAATGGGAGTGTATTTAGCAAAGGGGGGGGGTGAACTTATCAAGATCCTCCACGTTTTGTTGGAAAATGGTTTCCGGGGCTTTCGAAATGCTTCCGTAAAATTCCTAAAAACTTTGAGTAAGCCTATTTCACTTAATATTGGTGAAAGAGAAGAGGAAAAAGAGGGAAATCAAGGCTTATATGCTTTCGTAATGCTTCTGTAAAATTCCCATAACCCTAAATAAGCATATTTCACCTAATATGGGTCAGAAGGAAGAGAAAGAGAGAAGAAAGTCAAGTCCAATATACTTTCGTAAGGCTTCCGTAACTTTTCCATAAATTATGAAAGAAGGGGGGTGAACTTATCAAGATGGGGGTGCAAATAGAAATTTTCAAATTTTTGAATTTGGGCTTTCCAGAACATTTTGGAAGCAGGGTTGCTTATGGAAAAAACAACCCAGCTCGCTTGGGCGAGTTGGGCCGCAACCTCCTCCCCCCTTTTCCTATAAATAGGCGAAGGAAGGTTGTTCCAAATATCCCTAACCCCTTGGCTATGCATTTCAGCTGTTTTGGGTGAAAAAAATTGTTTCCGTGAAAAAAATTCAAGCGGAGGTGCTTCCATAATGCTTTCGAGACGTTTCCGTGAGCAAATCCGTGAAGGTTTTCCGTCGTTCTTCACCGTTCTTCATCTGTTCTTCGTTCTTCAACGGGTAAGTTTTCGAATCCGAGACTTTCAATTCATTTCTTGTTTTTTTAGCTTTCATCTTCATTTAGTTCATTTTCGGTTTTTTTTTCTTCCGTTTTTACGAGCTTTAACAGATCGTTTTAGCCGTTATCTCGCCTAATAAATGATAAAATCAATTTCAACCGATCATTTGCGTTGTAATCTCGTTTAATCACTGTTAAAAGAAAATTTAACTGATTGTTCACACTGTAACCACGGTTAAACCAAAAAAAGGGCAAAATAATAATAAAATAATCAAAATATATTGAAAAATAATAAAAAAATAATCAAAATATCTTTGAATAAAATAATCAAAAAAATCAATCAGATGTTTTTCTTTGGAAGTTTCCTTGGATCAATTGACTTACAAATTAAGCTTTGTCCACAAAAATCACTAAAAACCGTTTTAAGGTCCAACGCCTTAAATGGTCCTCTTTGCTTTTATCGGTTAACATGGACCGTTCTAAAGCATGAAATCAAAATGTAACTTTACCGCTTTTGCAAGAACTACGTAGGTCTGATTTCCTCACCGCAATTGAGGATACGTAGGAGCAAAGCCCCGCTTTTGTCGACCACCCCAAGAGATCATTAATGGTCCAACACCTTAACGTTTCTCTCCTTTCAAAAACAAGAGATCGTTAATGGTCCAACGCCTTAAGGTTTCTCTCCTTTCAAAATCAAAATACCGTTTAATGGTCCAACGCCTTAAATGACCTTTCTTCAATAAAAATTTATCTTTCAAAAAAAGATAAAAACAACTTAACCAACGTTTAGTTCTCAAAGAACTATGTAGGTCTGATTTCCTCATCGCAATTGAGGATACGTAGGAGCGAGGGAAACACCCTTGTCGACCACACCAAAATT
The DNA here is from genome assembly GCF_000004515.6 of Glycine max. NCBI lineage: Eukaryota > Viridiplantae > Streptophyta > Magnoliopsida > Fabales > Fabaceae > Glycine > Glycine max. Next base: position 37,246,163 of record NC_038250.2, on the reverse strand, counting down.
AAAAACATAAAAAAGCATAAAAGCACAAAAAGACATAAAAAGGGAAAATAAAAAATTTTGAAGTCATATTTGCACACTTGATTAAAGGCTGTTGTCCCTTGTGACGGACGCATGGGGTGCTAATACCTTCCCCGTGCGTAAAAACAACTCCCGAACCATTCACACTTAAAGTTTGTAGACCACACCTTTTCGGTTTTTTTGACGTTTTCCTCGAATAAACATTGGTGGCGACTCCGTGCATTTTAATTTCTTGGAAGATGCACCCATGAGCCCCACGTCGCCTTCCCGCCGAAAGGTAGGTTGCGACAGTACTCGACTCCATTAGGGACTGTTTTTAGAGAGTTAGGCCTTCTAATCTTGTGCAATATCATGACTTCCTCTTTTGTCGGTTTCCTTTTATTTCTCTTACATTCTTGTATATAACTCTTTGATGCTTTTAGTGTGTTTTTGAAATGTATGCATGAGATAGACATTTATTCATTTGATGCACACAAACACCAACACTATTTGTACACACGGTGAGTTGCAAAGGGGCCCTATACCCGGGTCCATGGGAACATAAGGAGTGGAGGTGAATCTGTGGTCATGCTGGGTCTCCGACTTGCTTGATAACAGTGAACCCTCATCTAGAGTTTTTCTCTTTGATAACATATTGTTGCTGGTAGTCCCTACTGCCACAATATGTTTGTCAAAGGGGATGATACCTCTAGAAACCATCAAGAGAGATATGACCACCTTGGGAATTATCACTAAAAGCCTTTTAGTTCCTCCCGTTTAGGTCCCTGAAATAGGGGCACAAAGTGAACACGCTGCATGCTTTTTAAACACTGCCATGCATATAACCTAAATGTCATGTACTCCTTTGTTGTATGATTATTTGAGGATATTGCCATGCTGTGTACGTCCCTCTGTTGCGCTTTTGCGCATCTGCATCATGTCTTCACACATGCGTTATATGTTGGTCTCGTCTTTAACTACAAAGGAGTACATATCACCTTCTTAACTGCACACATGGGGCACTGCGCCCCCAAATGCGGAAGTAAGAAGAGATAATTTTCCGGGCTCTTGTGTCCGTAAATGCATTCATATCATGCATCGCATAAGCATCTCTTCATGGCATCATAATGAACATATCGTTCCTGCATTTGTCCGTTATCATATTCCAGCATCACATTTTGCATGAGTCATTGCATCATCATGCATATGCGTTCAACATACTTTTTGTTCTACAAACTGCATACCTTTTGTTTTCATGTTTGCTCATGCATGATCCTTGCATTTTCCTCCCATGGAAGACGCACCCGTGAGCCCCCTCGTCGCCCTCCCGCCGAAGGGTTGTGCCTCTTCCTAAGGGTACTCTTAAGATCATTCCAATACTCTACTGGAGGATCCCCATGAATCCTTCGTTCCCTAACAAGGGAAGTCCACCAATAGAGGGCATACCCTTGAAAGCTAAGGGTAGCCAATGGAACTTTTCTCTCTTCGCTAATATGATGGCAAGCAAAGAGTTGTTCAACCTTCATTTCCCAATCTAAGTTGGCCTCAACATTATCTTTTCCATGGAAATATGGGAGGCTAATGTTAACCTCTTGATGCCTTCTATCCTTTTCTCTTCTTTGGGAGTGATGTTTAGTATGTGAACTATGGCGCCCTCTATAATAGTCACTAAGTTCTTCACTTAAACTCTTGCAAGAGTCATGACTACTAAAGGAGGCATGTTTTTCTCTTTTCATTTCTTTCATTATTTTTCTTCTTTCTTCCTCTCTTATTTATTCTCTTTCATCTTGACTTATTTCTTCCACTCTTTTTTTACCTTTTTCTTTTCTCTCTTGTTTTTCTTTCCACAACTTAAGGGATCTCAACTCATCTAATATCTTATACAAGGGATCCTTAGGAGTAGAACCCTCCCCATTAACACTAGATGAAGAATGAAGACTCATGTTGGTTCCTAAGTTATGGTTCTTTCTTGTTGGGGGTTTGAAAACAAAAGGTAAAAGATACTTTGGTTGAAACTAGCCAAAATAAACACTAAAAGAGGTGTGAAAGATAAGGTAAAAACTAATTGGTAAAAGGCAAGCTATCTAGGCAGTTTGACAAAGGAGGGTAAAGGAAATAAGCTATGAAAGTAAGCAAGAAATTAAAGTGCAAGAAATGTAAACTAGGCGGATCCTAAGAGTGTTTGGATGACCTCATTTAAGGTTCCCAACAAAACACTCACTATCCTAAGGAAAAATTGCCTAAAATTATTACACACAAATGGAAGTAGGGTGACCTAGCGGAGTCTCCCAACTTACTTCCAATGAAAGGCCTTTTTGTTACAAAATTTGAAAGCAAAGCAAATTGCCAATTACAAAATTACAAAGAAAAAAGTCCTCAATTGTGGTGGCTATTCTCTATTTAGTGTTTCACTCAATTTGGAGTGCTTCTTAGTCCAATAGCTCTTAAGGTGGTTGGCCCCTTGCTTCTTGACTCAAATTCTCCAAGATATGGCACCAATCCTCCTTTCCAATTCCCTATATGGCAACTCACAAGCAAGGAAACAAAGAGACAAGCAATAACCAAAGAGCAAAAAAAAAATGAAATGAAAGCTAAACCAATAGAGTTTTAACAAGACAACTTTCAAAGGATTATTCAACAATTAAAGCAATGAAAAGCACAAAAAAGCAAGCTAGGACTCAAAGAGAAACCTAGAATGGCTCTAGAGTAGAGTAGAAAAACTAAAAAAAAAGGCTTAAGAAACCTCTAGTTTTGGCACTTGTTTTCACAATAATTTTCAATTGAAATTTCAGAACTAGGATTGGTATAAAATAGGCACCAATTATAGAACAAAGTTTGAGCCAAAACAACAAGCACACTTCATTTTCACTTTTTTTTTCCTGGACACTGATTTTTCTGCCAACTTGTGTGATTTTTATTATTTTTTCCATTAACCCAAATTGCTTGGTTCTTTCTTTATAATTTTGGTCCAGATGTCTAGAAAATTCACTAAAAATTTCAGCTCAAAACACGTAGTGACCAATTCCCAGTAATTTATACAAATTCGTATGTTCAAGTTGACAACACCAGCGATTTCAACCTAGAAATCAAGAGTAGTGTTTATGTTGCTTAAGGCTTGGATAGTTACAATTTGTGTTTTCTTATGCTCAATTATCTTGAATAACACAATTCAATAGAGCTTAAGACTTATTTGATTCACAAATCCAGCCACAACTCAGCACCACAACTCAACTTCCTCATAGGCATCATGTAGGAAACTTAGAAAACAAAAAAAAGAGTTCAACAACAAGACTACTTCTAGGAATTGATTTAGAACATGTTATGAACTAAATAACATGCATGAATTAGACTCAAAATTCAAAAGATAGGCTAAGAATTACAAGAATACATGAACAAATGTATCTAGCATTCAGTCAACAAAATAAAAATTCAACACAAACTTAGAACATAATGTGACAATTACTATGACTAAACATGACTCTAAGACAACATGGATTAAGTGATTTACACTTAGATTTTTGTATTTTTTTTCTAATCAATGCTTTGGAATAAAATTTAGATCTAAGTTTCAGCACAAGAATATTATGAATGAAAAATGATAGAACCTAAAATCAACACAAAAACATGATTTAAGAGTAGATCTATAAAGTTTGAACCATAGAAATGCAAGAACAAGTGTAGATCTAAGATTTAATCGGTTTATTTTTTTGAATCTACTCTAAACAAAACCAAACCACAAGACAATGGAGGATATACATGGAGAATAAGATGAAGAACAAGGAATTAAAGAGAATTCACCGAACAAAAAGATAGAGGAAGCAAAAGAACATCACCTAGATGAAGATGCTCTTGATACCACATGATGTAAGCTCCAATGGAGCTTGTAGGCCTAGGATCTTCTCCATCAATGGATTCCTTTGCTTCTTTGAAGATGAATGACAGCGGAATGGAGAAGGAAGAGAGAGAGGAGATGCCACTTCAAGGAGAAGATGAGTCTAGAAGAAGCTCACCACCATAGGAAGCCATGGATAAGAGCTTGGAGGAAGAATGAGATGAATGAAGGGAGAGGAAGAGAAGAGCACGAAATTTAGTGCCTCTAAAGAAGTCTGAACTTTGAAGTTTAATTCACAAATGATCAAAGTTTCAAAAAATGCACACACATGACCTCTATTTATAGCCTAAGTGTCACACAAAATTGGAGGGAAATTTGAATTTCAATTCAAATTTTACTTGAATTTGAAATTGAATTTGTGGAGCCAAACTTTAGAGCCAAAATTTCACTAATTATGATTAGTGAATTTTAGTTATGGTTCAGCCCACTAATCCAAGATCAATTCCAAGATTCTCTACTAAGTGTGCTTAGGTGTCATGAGGTATGTAAAGCATGAAGGACATGCACAGAGTGTGACTATATGATGTGGCAATGGGGTGTAGTAAGCAAATGCTCACCTCCCTCTCTAAAATTTAATTGGATTGGGCTTCTATCAATCCAATTAAATTTATTTCCAACCACACACATCAAATATTCAATTAGTGCATGTTAAATTACAAAACTACCCGTAATACAAAAACTAGTCTAGGTGCCCTAAAATACATGGGCTGAAAAATCCTATATTTCTAGGGTACCTTACCTACATTATGGAGCCCTAAATACAAGACCCAAAATTAATGAAACCTTAATCTAATATGTACAAAGATAAGTGGGCTCATACTTAGTCCATGGGCCTGAAATCTACCCTAAGGCTCATGAGAACCCTAGGGCCTTCTCTTGCATCTTTGGCCCAATCTTCTTGGAGTCTTCTATCCAATGCCCTTGGGGGGTAGGATTGCATCAGTTACACCCCTCCAATAGCTAAGCTCACCACCATGCCAAAATACATGAATGAAGAAAGCTTCCTTGGGAAGCAAGTGTTACACCCCTCCAATAGCTAAGCTCACCCCCCCCCCCCCAAAAAAATACTTGAAAATACAAAAAAAGTCCCTACTACAAAGACTACTCAAAATGCCCTGAAATACAAGGCTAAAACCCTATACTACTAGGGTACCATTAAGTTGTAGGGTAGGGTGCCTCTAACTAAAATGGCCAAAATACAAGGCACAAAAGAAGGAAAACCTATTCTAAAATTTATAAAGAAAAGTGGACCCAACCTTGGCCAATGGGTTCAAAAATCTACCCTGAAGTTCTTGAGAACCCTAGGGCCTTCTTCAGCAGCTCTAGCCCAATCCTCTTAGAGTCTTCTATCCAATACCTTTTGGGGTGTAGGATTGCATCATAATCTACCTAATTAAACTAATTACACAAAACAAATTCCAAACCGTGTGACATGCTCCCAAGTACAAGTATTTTCCCTCAGGAAAAACTACAAGTACTTACTGACAAAGTTTATACTATTTCCATGCAATATACAGTATGACACATGGGCACCATCAATGCACTGACCATGGATAATTAAAGATTCTAAGTCATCTCCCACCAGAGATGCTTAAAACTCTTTAACCACTTTATTTCCCCCACCAGGGACATCCAACTTGGTCATTGCACCCCCATCTACATACACAACATACATCATCATAATGACATCATCAACATCAACATGATCTCATCTCAATGTCATTATCATCATCAACATGATCTCATTTCATATCATCATTATCATAAACATCAACATCATCTCATATCATTATTATCATAAACATCAACATCATCTCATTATTATCATAAACATCAACATTATATCATCTCTATGTTATCAACGTAATCAGTAATCATATTCCATATATATATACATATAAATTTTTATGCTTCGGATTGACACTCTCTAAGTCTTCAAACAACACAAGTCTCATACAACAACAGTATCATTCACAATTCCAATCATCATTAACAATTAAACTGCATCCCATTAGTCAAAAACACAATTTTCTCTTGAAAACTAGCATGCAACAAGGACAAACATACATCACTATAGTTGGGTTCGCTGACCCCAACTTCGGTGTCAAAGCAGTAAACCAAAATAAACTCCCCTCACCTATCGTTATCTCTCCGTCGACTCCTTTCTACATTGTTCGGAGGTCTCTCGCATTCATGTTCGTTGGTCCAAATGCAGAGTCCTATATACCATATCAAAGACAATTTAGTATATTGAAATTCTGATACTGAGGACAGATGTCGTACAGGATGTCACGACATCGCGCTTCAGAACATGCAGGTTATATATGACAGTATGAACAGATTAAACAAGTAAATAACACAAGGGAATTGTTAACCCAGTTCGGTGCAACGTCACCTACATCTGGGGGCTACCAAGCCAGGGAGGAAATCCACTAAAATAGTATTAGTTCGAAGATCTAACAGCCACTGTATACAACCTTCTCACCTAACCACTACCCATGCAACTTCTACCTAAGAGCCACTCTTAGATATGAGAACCCCTCTCACTCCCTCTCAATCACTCACCCGTGTTTACAGACAAATCAAAGACACACCAGAGATTGCTCTCTGAACAATAGAGATCAACTCTACACACTCAGGTCCAACACTTGATGTTAGGGTAGCATCAAGGTGGCTCACAAAAAAACACTCAAGTCACAAAACTCACAAAATAACTCTTCAATCTCTGACTTGATAGAAAACCCGTGCAGCCTTCATATTTATATAGCAGTGTACGTATCTGGGCTGCAACAACTTGCGCTGGATAAGATCTATCATTCTCCTGAAAATCTGCACTTAAAGATCTAAAAGATAAAGTTTTATCTTTTAGTTTTTATCTTCAATCTCTAATCCCTGAACGAAACTATTCAAGTTTGTAATTCAAACTTTAATTATCTTTTAATTTGTTCCTAAAGATTATAGCGCCTAATCTGTTGCTAACTGCACATTAATCTGTTAAAGATATAACAGATTTATGTGTCCAGTATTTTCGGGCAGGATGTCCTGGACATTGTATCCGACATCGTGGATCCTGCAGCTTCAATTCTTCATTTGACATTTTATCTTGCCTTGTGCATTGTGCAGCCCAATCTGATTCCTTGACATAATGTTAGACATCATGTGCAGTAACTCCAGCTTTCCTTCATTGTCTAAGTGCTTATGTTTTAACAAAATTTTAGCCAATCTTTTAAAACTCAGTAAAGCTAAGCACTAACAATCTCCCCCTTTGGCAAATTTTGTCTAAAACATACTTAGACACTTCCTGAGCAGGTACGAGCAGTCATGCAAGTGGGATCAGCAACTTTCATTATCAGAGTAGTCAAGCACAGCAGTATCTGTAGTGGTGACAGCAAAATTCTGCAAGTTGCACATCTACAAGTCTTTTCCAGGATGTCAAGACATCTCACGTGACATCAGCTTTCTGCTCCCCCTGTCTCCATGCTCTTGCTGCTGTGAAGTGAATATTCTGCTAGGCAGCAGTTCACTGCAGCATCTTCTATCAGCTACTAGTTTCAGTAGCTTACATCAATCATCATCAGCAGCAGCAGCAGTACAAATACTACTCCCCCTCAAAATCATAAATCATGCATAATATCCTACTACTCCCCCTTTTTAGACAGAATTTGGCAAAAGTAGAATGCATGAAATTAATGTGCAATTATTACAGACCAATAACAATCAATTGTTCAAAAGGACATGCCCCAATAGCTAGTAAGAGTAAAAAGCAAAAACATAAAGGTCTGATGGTCATGGGGTGGCATCAGAATCATCATCATCTGATTCTGTATCCTCTGCTGCATCTTCTTCTTCCTCAGCTGCTTCTCCATCATCAACGCCATTGTCTGAGAGTCTTTTGATCAGGCGTTCCAGCTCCATTTTCTTCTCTGTGTTGGCTTTGATGGTTGCCTCCAGCACCTTGCATGTGTCCTTGAGTTCAGCAATCAAATCATCCTTGGACACAGCACCTGAAGCAGCAGCTTTCCCTGATGTCGAGACAATGTCTGGGACATGTGTCCCCTCAAACAGTTTGTAATGCAGGGATAGAGGAGATTCTCTCTTCTTCACAGAGTCAATGTTGTTTAAAATATTGGGATGTTGACTCAACATAATGCCACATAATACAGTTGGGAAGGCAATGGGTAATTTGACAGCAAAAGATGGCTCACAAAAAAACACTCAAGTCACAAAACTCACAAAATAACTCTTCAATCTCTGACTTGATAGAAAACCCGTGCAGCCTTCATGTTTATATAGCAGTGTACGTATCTGGGCTGCAACAACTTGCGCTGGACGAAACTATTCAAGTCTCCTGAAAATCTGCACTTAAAGATCTAAAAGATAAAGTTTTATCTTTTAGTTTTTATCTTCAATCTCTAATCCCTGAACGAAACTATTCAAGTTTGTAATTCAAACTTTAATTATCTTTTAATTCGTTCCTAAAGATTATAGCGCCTAATCTGTTGCTAACTGCACATTAATCTGTTAAAGATATAACAGATTTATGTGTCCAGTATTTTCGGGCAGGATGTCCTGGACATTGTATCCGACATCGTGGATCCTGCAGCTTCAATTCTTCATTTGACATTTTCTCTTGCCTTGTGCATTGTGCAGCCCAATCTGATTCCTTGACATAATGTTAGACATCATGTGCAGTAACTCCAGCTTTCCTTCATTGTCTAAGTGCTTATGTTTTAACAAAATTTTAGCCAATCTTTTAAAACTCAGTAAAGCTAAGCACTAACATATATATTTCAAGGGCAAGGTTGATATTAACATTTGGGTCAAATACCCATTCAGTTTTAAAAGGGACGAAAATGGTGTTTTTGGTTTCTACTTCAAGGAGACGTCATTTTGAAATTCTGATTACGCCAATGTGGCTGGGGTTCAATGAAGGTCACGAAAACAACATCAATTTTATAAAAAGGTAACTTTTGCAACATCTCAGTTTTAAGGGTTTTCAAGTGAAGTCTAAAAACATCCTATTAAGGTACGCAAAAAATATGAGATACTAAGAGAAGCTTAAACTAACTAGGGGAAAGGCATAGACGTTAAGGTTACCTCAGAGAAACTACGAAAGAAAAGGGTTGAAAGCTTGTTTTTCTACCTAATCCTTGAGGTGGATTTTGAGGATTCCACTCTGATTGAAGTGTTCCTCTCCATGCGATGATCTAGCGGAACACAACGACGGCTTGTGGTGGCCACCGGTGGTCGTGGATAGTGGAAGAGGAGTTTCTAGGGTTTTTGGACGAAGTTTAGAGAGAGAGAGAAAGATAGGTGAAATTTGTGTTTTTCTTGTTGAAGAATGTATTTATAATCTGTAGATCTTGCTTAGCAAGCTTATCTTGCTAAGCAAAATTCAACTTTTGGCACTGAGCACGGCATTTCATATTGAGTGTAATTTCTCTACTGACTGGAATTGTGCTTAGCCCGCTAATTTCTCGAGATCGGCAATGAGGACGAGGAAGAGCAACATGTCTGCATGCAGTCAGTAGACAAGGAAAGTCCCAAGAAGCCCATGTTGCCCAAAGGGGATTGTCAACAATATCATCGCCAATAACTACCTTACCTTCGCCGAGGAAGAGATTCCCGTCGAGGGACGAGGACATAATAGGGATTTGCATGTATCTGTCAAATGCATGGATCACATCATGGCCAAAGGGCTTATTGACAATGGCTCTAGGCTAAACGTAATGCCCAAAAGCACCTTGGAGAAGCTGCCTTTCAATGCCTCCCACCTGAAACCAAGCTCCATGGTGGTCCGGGCTTTTGACGACAGTCATCGGGAAGTAAGAGGAGAGATTGATCTCCCAATTCAGATAGGACCCCACACCTGTCGGGTTACCTTTCAAGTGATGGATATTAACCCAGCCTACTGTTGCTTGTTGGGCCGACCATGGATTCACTTGGTGGGAGTCGTCCCCTCAACGCTCTACCAAAAGTTGAAATTCATGGTGGGGGGGCACTTGGTCATTGTTTTGGGGGAGGAAGATGTTCTGGTAAGCTGCCCCTCTTCTATGCCATATGTGGAGGTCGCGGAAGAGTCCTTGTAAATGGCTTTCCAATCCTTTGAGGTGGTAAGCAACGCTTCCATAGAATCCCTCCCGATGCGGCCCCGCATGTCTGGCGCAACAATGATGGTGGCTCGTGTGATGTTAGGGCATAGCGATGAGCCCGGAATGGGCTTGGGAAAGAATAGTGATGGCATGGCCAGCTTAGTGGTCATCAAGGAAAACTTCGGAAAATTTGGGCTAGGCTATAAGCCCATGCGGACTAATGTGAGATTAAGCAACATAGAAAGAAGGGGCAAGGGCGCGGGCCCGCAACTAAGGCCATAGGCAAGGGAGGTCCTTCCTTGCTATATCAGTAAAAGCTTCATGAGCTCGGGCTTGAGACAGGAAGAGTAAGTCACCGTGATATACGACGAGGCCCCTCAAGAACATTCAGACTTGGTGCGGCCATGCCTTTATGATTTTCAATTGGGAAACTGGCAAGTCATGGAATGAACCAAAGTTTCCATGGCTGGCACAATGTAATGCTTTAGTTTTGACCCTACAGCTGGGCCATGGCTTTAGGGTTCTCTCCTTGTTAAGGCGTTACGTCTTTTTCTATTAAAGAATATAATATAAAGATCTTTCCTTCATCTGTTCTTGCGCCTTCATCCATTCTCATTCATCTGCATGTTTATTTCTATTGCGTTTAAACGATACAAATCCGATGACGAGTCCTTGAAGGTACTAATACCGAGGACCCTGCCATCAATTTTGAACGAGAAGCGAATCGGCTTGAGGTTGAAGAAGATGAAGGTATGGAATTCCCCCCATGAGCTAGAAAGGATGGTCGCTCAAGAAGACTGAGAGATGAAGCCACATCTAGAAGAAATGAAAGTCGTAAACTTAGGTGTTGGTAATGAGAAGAAAGAGGTAAAAGTGGGTACGGGCATGACCACACCATTCTGAGATGAATTGGTAGTCTTGCTGCGGAACTACCAAGACATCTTCACTTGGTCATACCAAGATATGCCTGGTTTGAACCCCGACATTGTGTAACATCGTTTACCTCTGAAACCCGAGTGTTCCCCGGCCAAGCAAAAGTTGCAGAGGATGAAGCCAAAGATGTCCCTAAAAATTAAGGAGGAAGTGAAAAAGCAGTTTGACGCTGGCTTCTTGGCAGTGGTTCGATACCCGAAATGGGTGGCCAACATTGTGCCAGTCCCTAAGAAAGACAGAAAGGTATGAATGTGTGTGGACTATCAGGACCGAAACTGAGCCAGTCCCAAGGATAACTTCCCCTTGCCACACATCGATGTCCTTATGGATAACACAGCCAACTTCGCATTGTTTTCCTTCATGAACAGGTTCTCAGGTTACAATCAAGTAAATATGTCACCGAAGGACATGGAAAAAACTATGTTCGTCACCTTGTGGGGAACGTTCTGCTATAAGGTGAGGTCCTTTGGGCTCAAGAACACCGGAGCAACCTATCAGCGGGTTATAGTAGCATTGTTCCATGACGTGATGCACAAAGAGATTGAAGTCTACGTGGGCGACATGATTGCCAAGTCCAAGACTAAGAAAGAACTTCTCGTCAACTTGCGGAAGTTATTTCAGAAACTACGGAAATACCAGTTGAGATTGAACCCCGCCAAGTGCACGTTCGGGGTCAAGTCGGGAAAATTGTTGGGTTTCATCGTAAGTCAGAAAGGGATAGAGGTGGACCCGGAAAAGGTAAAGGCCATCCTCAAGATGCCTGAGCCACGCACCGAGAAAAAAATCTGAGGTTTTCTTGGGGTGTTTGAACTCTTGCACAAGAACCAGTCCGTTCGCTAGAACGATGACTGTCAAGAGGCATTTGGAAAGATCAAACAATGCCTTATGAATCCTCCTGTGCTTATGCTGTCGGTACCCGAGAGGCCTCTTATCCTGTACATAATAGTGTTGGATGGGTCTATGGGATGCATGCTGGGACAGCACGACGATTCTGGAAAAAGAGAATGGGTTGTCTATTACTTGAGCAAAAAGTTCACAGCCTGGGAGATGAACTACTCTCTGCTGGAAAGAGCGTGTTGCGCTTTGGTATGGGCATCCCATCGTCTAAGGTAGTATATGTTGAGCCATACTACTTGGTTGGTATCCAAGATGAACCCAGTCAAGTACATTTTCGAGAAGCCCGCTCTTATGGGGCGGATCACTCGGTGGCAAGTTTTGTTATCTAAGTTCGACATTGTCTATGTCACCCAAAAGGTGATAAATGGAAGTGCCTTGGTAGACTATTTGGCTCAGCAACCTCTCAATGATTACCAGACCATGCATCCGGAGTTTCCGGATGAAGACATTAAGGCCTTGTTCGAAGATAAGTCAGAGGATAAGGATAAGGATAAGTGGATCGTGTGGTTCGACGGTGCGTCCAATGCGTTAGGCCACGAGGTTGGGGCGGCTCTGATCTCTCCCGACAATCAATGCATTCCCTTCATGGCCAGGTTGGGTTTCGATTGTACAAACAACATGGCCGAATATGAGACATGCACCCTCGGGATCCAAGCGGCAATTGACTTCAACGTCAAGTTTCTCAATGTGTATGGAGACTCAACCTAGTGAGGGGAGAATGGGAGACTAGGGATCATAAGCTGATACCCTATCATACTTACATCAAGAAGTTGGCGGAGTTCTTCGATGATGTCTCTTTCCACCATGTTCCCAGAGAGGAGAATAAAATGGCCGATGTGCTCGCTACTCTGGCATCCATGTTCCAACTAACCCCGCATGGGGACTTGGCATACATCGAATTTAGATGTCGAGTCAAGCCTGTGCACTACTGCTTGATAGAAGGAGAACAATATGGTAAACCTTGGTACTTCGATATCAAGCGATACATCGAAGACAAGGAGTTTTGTTGGATTTCCCCTGTAGTTACTTTTTGGTCCACTTTTTTCTTTATACAAATATGTTCAAGGGAAATCCGGTTTACTGGAAAGCACACCGGATCGTCAAGTATTTAAAATTAAAACGGATGAATCCGAGTATCGAACTCAGGGACTTAGACTTAGACAGGGTTAAATTCAGAAATAAGGCATTGTTGAAAGAAACATTGATAATTGATGATTTAGAATGGAATTAAACTAAGTCTAGCATAAAAACAGTAAAAATGCAAGTAAGTAAGATTGACAGCACTAGGTATAGGTGTTGGGTCTTTCTAACAAACCAGCTGATGTATATAAAGATGTTTCTCTAATTAATCGCGCTTTTGTGTTCTATGATGTAGCCTAAATTACTAAACCTTGATCCCTAGTCAGACTGAATCAACCCAAGGTTCGTCCTCAGATCCCTCTTGTTGGACTAGGCTTAATTTAGACAACCCTTCTAGGTTTAGACTAACTTAAACTAAGCTTCATCCTCCGATCTCTCTTGTTGGACTGGACTCAGCTTAAATAGCTTACGAAAGTTTAGACTAATTTAGCCTAAGCTTTGTCCTCAGATCCCTCTTGTTGGACTAGACTTAGACCAAACAACATTATTGTAACAACATATTTAAAACCAAAACTTAATCCGCAGATCCCTCATTTAAGACTAAGTTTCAATTTTGCTTCATTCAAGTTCTAAGGCAACAATACATTTCCCAATGCTAAAGTCACCTAACCAGGCACACAAATGGTTGATCGGACCAAGAGCATACAAAATTTAAGTACTGAAAGAAGCATTAAATACAAGAAACACAATCAATTAGATATTAAAGTAATTACATCAGTTGTTCTTTAGAAATCCCCAACAAGGGTGTTTAGCCAACCATTACAGAAAAACCCTAACAATAATGAGATTACAAAACCTAGGTATCTCTACAAAAGCTGCTATTTTTGCTGCCTCCAAAGCTCTTTTCTCGAAATAGGCACTGTGGTGAGCGCTAGAATTCTCTGCAAAAGTCTTGTTAAAATTTTGTCTTCAGGGTGTACCTTAATTATACACAAAACAGGCTTTAAATAGGCTTTGAACCCGTGACATTGCGCTTAGCGCCTCCCTCGCGCTTAGCGCGAGTAAGTGGATTTGAGCTTAGCGCCAGTCGTGCACTGAGCCAGGCTGAAGACAACTGCTGCACTTAGCGCATTAATCATGCGCTTAGTGCGTGGCCTTGATATTGATGCTCTGCCAGATTCTTCTGTTGCTCTAAGTGCCCTGAAGCTGCACTTAGCGATGGATGCACGCTTAGCCCACTAATGAACTAAGCTCAACTGTCACTTTTAGCACTTCATGACTTAGCCTCTTTTTCACCTGAAATTTCACATATTTTATCATTAAATCCAATGGAAATATTCTAGAGACAGCTTTAACAATAAAACAAGATTTATTTACAAAATCACTACAAAATAACCATAAATTGGGGGAACTATACAAGTTTTGGAAAATGTTTTCTATACAAAAGTTAGTCGTATAAGACGACTAACAAACTCCCCCAAATTTACAGTTTTGCATGTCCTTAAGCAAAGAAAGAATAGTTCACTTGTCCTTAAGTGACAAACTACAGTGATCACTCAAAATGGTGTTTGCTTCATAGAGAAATTCAACCATATGAATTGAATATCATGGACTGCTTCAATCAATTGCTTTTCACAAACATGTGGCTTTTCAAAGATAGGAACATACACATTAGAGTCACAACTGAAATAGGCTAGTAAGGATGGCAGAAATCAAGGAAGGATCATCAACCACAACCTCACAGTCATTGTTTCACTCAAGCTCAAGTGTTTAGGCTCATTCCATCATAAACAACTAACACAAGTCCCAACCTTTGCAATTCATCTCATATCATACAACAATGAACACACAAAATGAATCCGAAGGACTTTCTAGGCTTGTAATGGGGTTAGGCTGCCAACAAAATCATGGTTTTTCTAGGATTCAAAAGCTTAGGTTCTAGGAGAGCATTCATCCATAGATAAACCTTCACTTTTTCATTCATTCACTCCCCATACTTGCCTTTTATTTAGGCACTCAACTTCATTTCATTATTTTGCAACATACACACTTATTAATTTCATGGTTTTTTTTAACACAATATATACAGAGACATTATGTGTATGTACAACAATAATGTGTGTATGCTATTTACTTTGACCATTTCAATTCTTACCCAGTGCCTCCCCCAAATTTGGAACAAATTTACCTTGATAATTACTCTCCCAAATTTGGAACAAATTTTCTTTGAACCACGCTTCTTGTGGATGATCCTCTCCTACAACCTAAGTCAAGGTAGCAGGAGATAACACTGTACAGGCTCAGGGTTCAATCAATCAATAATTCATTATGCTCAAACTGGGTGCAAAGGATAAATCATTCAAGCGCGTGGTCAGCTTTTTGGCTAAGTGGCTATCACAATCAAACATGGCCTTCATCATCCTCAATTTCATGCATTCAGTCCATAATTCAGAGATTCACGCAAAAATCAGTACTAAATGATAGTCGTTTCTCTCAAAATTTAAGGATCACACTCTCACCGGGATACGGTTAATGCATTCCTTCATAATCAATCTGGCAAACTGACTAACATTTTCAGTCATAATTCCAATCACTTGCTTATTCTCTTCTAATGGCTATAAGCTTGATCAAAACAATAATCTAGTCATTCCAATCCACTTAAATCATATAATTGCTCATTCAAATCATTCTCAAACACTCATTTCATTCAAAACAATCCACTGCATATCATTTTCAACCAATTCACCATTCAAACACGCTTTTTGTACAAGCAAACAACTCAAAGTACTGAAATTTAAAGAACTGAAACATAAAAACTGAAATTAAAATGACTGAACATAAATCATAAAATAACTAAAAATAAACTAAAATGTTCAAAATGCACAAATTTAAATGTCCTGCTCCTGTGGTTGCTCCTGTGCATGCTCATTAAGATCCAACACTTGAGCAACTGGTGAATCCTGAGAGATAGGCTGCTCTAACTCAGATGCTGGTGCAGATGGTATGGCATCATTAGTTATGGGTGTTGGGGATGGCTCTAGGATTTGGTCTGTGGAAGTCTCCTCCTCCTGAGCCATGTGTACACCTGCATCAAAACAAAAGGGCTTAAGAGGGGTGAGCTCATCCTCCCCCTCTGCTGCTGGCTCCTCTGGCTCAAGCTTTTAGGTTGCAGAGGCCCCACCCCCTCCAGAAAGAGAAGGCTGGGCTCCTGGCCAGGCCACCTATGCATCAAACTCATCCATGCTCATGATGGATGGCAAGCCCAAGCTCTAAAGGCTCTGCATGATAATGGATTGCCCCCTATGTAAGCTCTGGAGCATGGAATGAAGCATCTATGGTGTAAATGAAAAATCTGAAAGTCCTACAAATAAAGGAGCTAGAAGTGGCATCTGTGTAGATGTAGGAGGAATAACTGGTGTCGGAATGGGAGGTACTGGAGCTGTGAAAGAAGGAGCTGCTACCTCTGATCTCTTACCCCTGGCCTTCCTTGGCTCTCTAAATGTCACTGTTGGATAATCAAGATTCCAACATTTCTTCTTGATGTATGCCAAGTTAATGGCAGGGCTCAAGTTCTCCAGGGATCTAGAATCTGATTGGACTCCTTTGGCCTTACATAGAGCTGTGATCAAGGTAGGGAATCCAAGTCTGGATGTATCATGTTGTGCAATCAGAGAGATCTGGTGGGAGATGAAGTACCCCAAATTCATATCCATCTTCATAATGATGCCATAAATTAATTTAGCTCTATCTAAGGTGACATTAGATGTGTGGGAGGTAGGAATCAGGTTAGAGAAGGAAAGAACACTCCATGTTTGAGCTAAGGTGGTCATGTTCTTCCTCAGTATCTTCAACGGCTTCCTATCAGCATTTAGCTCGAATCCCCTCCATGGGATGCAGAGCTTAGCAGCCAACTCCTGAGGATCAGGCCTCAGGAGTGCAAACCTCGAATAAGAACACAAATTTTCCCCCTTTTCGAGAACTACAGGGGTCTTCAGGAATGTGTTCAGAGTATCCTCATCAAATTTCACTAGATGACCTCTCCCCTTCACCTGCTTCGGTGATTTATCCACAGGGTCATAGAGGTTCGCGTAAAATTCCTTCACAATAGCAATGTCTATATTTTTGTGTACAAAATCAGTTAACTTCTCATCCTAGTGTCTTCTCTCGAGTTCCTCCTTGAACTCGTCAAACTCAGTGAAGTAAACTACTACATTCCTCTCCGATAGTAGTTTCTTAGGCACCACAATATCTGTATATCTCTCCCAAGCTTCTTGAGATATGAACCTGGATCTGTCATATCTGGCCTGGGTAGGTGTAGAAGGAGCCTTCCTTTTCTTAGATGCCATTTGCAAAATATAAGACAAAACACAAGAGATTAGCACAGGTTATTTTCAACAAAAACATAAAAATAAAATTGAAAATTTGACTGGGCGCTTAGCGCAGCAGGCTGAGCTTAGCACGCCTTGTGAAATTTTACTCAGGCGCTAAGCGCAGCGGACTGGCGCTTAGCCTGAAGACACAGAAAGTATTTTTTCTGCAGATTAAGCTTAGTGCAGCAGCTAAGCTTAGCCTAAGTCTACAATTTTCAAAACCAAAGAGAGTTGGAGCTTAGCGCAGCATGGCGCACTTTGCTCAGCCTCACCAAAATGACACTCAGGCTTAACGCATAGGGCGCGCTTAGCCTAACTACAAAAACTTAAAAGACAGTGAGGGAGTTGAGCTTAGAGCAGCAGGGCGCTTAGATCAACACACAACAAGGGCTTAGCCTCATTCAAAGGAAAACTTATAGAAGCAAAGTGGCGCTTAGCCTGACAGGTCAGGCTTAACGCTAAACAAAATTTCTCAAAATCTTAATGTCTGAACACTAGTCCCGCTTATCACAGACGCGCTTAGCGGGATCATCACTTGCTTTCATCAGTAGGGATGAACGCGCTTAGCGCAACATGGTCCGCTTAGCGCGTTCATCTGGAAATCCAAAATTTTAACAATTGCGATGAGCATGCTAAGTGCAGCAGGTGCGCTTAGCGCGTTCATCACGATTTCCAAACATAACCACTGGGGTCTTCACCCCTTTCGGCTACATTACCCCTAATGGGCTTCTAAATTACCTAAAATCCTACATTGACTAACCCTAAAGCTAGTAACCTTAACCTAACAACATACAACTAAGAAAACAAGAAGTCATCTATCCTAAGGTTTGAAGAATGAAAAATAAAAATGGGAATGTAGCCATTTACTTGAGTTGTTCTTGAAATGAAGCAAAGAAGATGTAGAGAAACAGTACACGCACGTAGCATAAAGTACACAATTGCTCAAGGCTAGGAAGGTGTAGAGGTTTAGGTGCAAAGGTAGCACCCAAAGTGCCTTTGCCTTTGATTTTTAAAAACTAAAATTCGTATGGCCCACTATGCGCACAGTTACGCTTAGCGTGCCCACATGACATTTGAGTTTAAAACCCAAGTGCTTAGCCTAGCCTCGCGCTAAGCCCAACTTGAAGTTGTAAAGTCTAGTGAGCATCTGGGGCTTAGCGCAGCAGGTTGCACTTAGTGCTTTCTACAACACAAAATTTTCTGCAATATGCGCTTAGCCTGAGATGTGAGGCTTAGAATACCATCAAGCTTCAACTTACAGATAGGAGTTCAGGCTTAGCGCAATAGGCACGCTAAGCGCACTTCCAAGAATTCAAAAACCCATAAGAGATTGACGCTTAGCGCTTCCTAGCCCACTAAGCCCAACTTAAAAACTCAAGTTACAAAATGGATCTGGGGCTTAGCGCAGGATAGTGCGCTTAGCGCTGCTACAATAAAATTTTTCCAGAGAAGAAGTGGCGCTTAGCGCATCATCCACGCTAAGCCCACTAGTTAAAGTTCAATTACCGTGAAGATGTGGGGCTTAGCACAATGATGTGCGCTTAGCTGAACTATTATTCCAATCAATCAGGGGTCTATGCACTTAGCGCGAGCAAGCTCGGCTTAGCGCGTGAAGACTGAGCGCTTAGCGCAAGGTTTGCGCTTAGCAAATAGACAATTGCAAAAATTTTCCAAGTCTTTTTCTGTCTATCTCTTTACACAAGCTTAAAATCCCTTGTTTATTACTAAACAAGTTGAAATTAATCACAATCACAAGCAAGGTATCCTAATTACATGCAAGAGATAAGAATGAAAAATAGAAAAGGGAAAGAAAAGTTGGGTTGCTTCCTAGTAAGCGCTCTTTTAACGTCACTAGCTTGACGCATCATCCTGTTATCCAGGATCCAAGCATAGAACAATGTTCAATCTTTCCATAGCTCCACCATGATATTGCTTCAACCTTTGTCCGTTCACTACCCATGTCCTGTCAGGATCTTTAGATTAAGGATCACAAAGCTCCACTGCTCCATATGGTTGAACATTTTTTATGGTAAATGGTCCAAACCACTTTGATTTAAGTTTTCTAGGGAACAATTTAAGTCTTGAATTGAAAACCAACACCTGTTGTCCTGGCTGAAAGTCTTTTTTGAGCAACTTTTTGTCATGATACTTTTTTACCCTTTCTTTATACAGCTTTGAAGATTCATAAGCGATCAATCTCATCTCTTCCAACTCCAAGAGCTGCAATCTCCTTTGTTCTCTAGATGCGGCTTCATCAAAGTTCAAAAATTTCAAGGCCCACTATGCTTTATATTCCATCTCCACTGGTAAATGACAAGACTTGTCGTACACCATCTGAAATGGGGATAATCCTATTGGAGTCTTGAATGCTGTTCTGTATGCCCATAAAGCATCATCTAATTTGATGGACCAGTCCCTTCTAGTAGAAGCTACAGTCTTCTCCAAAAAAAATTTCAACTCCCTGTTTGATACTTCTGCTTGCCCATTGGTCTGAGGGTGATAAGGGGATGTTACTTTGTGTGTTACATTATATTGTTTCAAAACCTTTTGTAACTGATTATTGCAGAAGTGTGTACCTCCATCACTAATCAGAATTCTAGGCACCCCAAATCTTAAGAAAATATTCTTCTTCAGAAACTTCACCACAGTCTTAGCATCATTATGCGGGGTAGCCACTGCTTCAACCCACTTAGAAACATAGTCAACAACCACTAGTATATATTCATTTCCAAAAGACAAAGGAAAGGTACCTACAAAATAAATCCCCCAGCAATCAAATACCTCAACCTCCATGATATTTTGTAAAGGCATTTCATTTCTTCTTGATATACCTCCCATCCTTCGACATTGATCATAGTGTAGCACATGCTAGTGAGCATCTTTAAAGAGTGTGGGCCAAAATGATGGAAGCTTTCTTGTGGAGCTTCTATAGAGGCTGGATCTTTGAGCTTCAATGAGGTCCTTCAATGGTGATTTTACACCATGGAGATGCAACGGAAGGAAAAGGAGAAGAGGAGAGGGGAGGCACCATCCACTAGGGAATAAGCCGAGGAAGAAGGAGCTTCACCACTAAGAATTGCCTTGGATAAGAAGCTTGAAGAGGATGCTTTAATGGAGGAAAAGAAAGAGAGAAGGGGGGAGCACGAAATTGAAGGAATAAAAGAGGGAGAGAAGTTGAACTTTGAGTTGTGTCTCACAAGACTCTCATTCATCAAAGTTACAACAAGTGTTACACATGCTTCTATTTATAGACTAGGTAGCTTCCTTGAGAAGCTTTCTTGAGAAAAATTCCTTGAGAAGCTTCTTTGAGAAAACTTCCTTGAGAAGCTAAAGCTTAGCTACACACACCCCTCTCATAACTAAGCTCACCTCCTTGAGAAGCTTCCTTAAGAAGATTCCTAAAGAAGATAGAGCTTAGCTACACACACATCTCTAATAGCTAAGCTCACCTCCTTGAGATGAGAAGCTAGAGCTTAGCTACACACCCCCTATAATAGCTAAGCTCACCCACATAACAAAATACATGAAAATACAAAAAATTCCCTACTACAAAGACTACTCAAAATACCTCGAAATACAAGGCAAAAACCCTATAATACTAGAATGGCCAAAATTCAAGGCCCAAACAAAGGAAAAACCTATTCTAATATTTACAAAGATAAGCGGGCTCATACTTAGCCCATGGGCTCGAAATCTACCCTAAGGATCATGAGAACCCTAGGGCCTTCCCTTAGATCTCTGGCCCAATCTGCTTGGAGTCTTCTATCCAATGCCCTTGCGGGGTAGGATTGCATCATCCCCTTCACCTTGGAAAGGATTTGACCTCAAATCCTGAGGTTCTTCATACTTTGGGCTCCTTCCCTCAACACCTGTAAAAATAACAAAAACATATGTATTAGTGGTGTTTGGTATGTTGAAGTAAGGTAAGGTCTGAAAATCCATTTCCTGGGCATCTTCCCATGAAGGAACATGGTTCCTCACCAACTCAATGAGTAGTGCTACAAGTATAGAAAATTATGGGACAAACCTTTTATAAAAGTTTGTTAAGTCATGGCAGCCCTAGATTTCCCTTATACTTGGTGGAGTGGGCCAATCAAGAATGATCTTTATTCTCTTAGGGTCCTTGGGAACCCCTTGATCACTATTTAAAAAATTAAGGAAAGTAATGCAATAAAGCGTACCTTTTTCTGTATTTTTATGTTGATTATTCCTACAAAAAAATATGACAAACCTAAGGTGTCCCATATGAGCACCTAAGTTTGTATTGAAACAAAAAATAAGAACAAACCTACCTAATGAGTCCCTATGTACACGAATCATGAAGACGTTGGGTGCATGACTGATTTTACAAAAGAGGGTTGCAACACTCAACAAATTCATCATATCACTTATTGTAGGGATTTGGTGCCTAATAATACCTATTTTAGGCACCAACAAAGCACAAGGATTTAAGCTCTTACGAACCAAACCTTCATCCAACAACTCCTTTACTTGAGGAATAACCTCAAGCCCAAGAGGTGTGGTAGTGCTAACAAGTGTCTTTTTACAAAAGAGAAAATGTGGAGGTTGTCTAAGACGGAAAGTTTCTTTCATGTTTGTCTTTATTGTAAAATGAGTTTCCTTCTTAGCTAAACTCTTGGAGGAGACACTTACCTCCTTGTACTTTTCTTTAACCACTAATGGTTGTCCTTCTTCTAGGGGGTAGATTTCTTCACTAGATTCTTCCCCTTTTGCTTCTTCACTTTCACTAGAGGAAGGTGAAGTAGTAGCCTCATCTTGGCTACAATAAATGTCTTGGCCCCTCATAATCATGGTTTTTGTGGTGGGGCATTGAGAAGTAATGTGTCCTCTTCCAAGACATTTAAAGCACTTTATAGAGCTAGTTTTCTCTTGCATACTAGCCTTAGGGGCTTGCTTTTCTATTGTCTTCCCCTTATCATCTTTGGGCTTAGAAGGTGTCACCCCTAAGATGCCTTGACCTTGGTCTTTCTTTGGATAAGAGTGAGAGCCATAAGATTTTGAAGTAGACTTTTTTTAAGTTGTTGCTCTACCCTTATTTCCCAATCTAAGTTAGCCTCTACATTGTCCTTCCCATGGAAGTATGGGAGGTTAATGTTAGCCTCTTGAGGTTTTCTTTCCTTTTCTATTCTATGGGAGTGAGGTCTAAGATGTGACCTATGCCTTCCTTCGTAATAGTCACGAAGTTCTTCACTTAGGGTCTTGCAAGAGTTATGACTACTATAGGAGGCATGTTTTTCTCTTTTCATTTCTTTCATTATTTTTCTTTTTTCTTCCTCTCTTATTTTCTTTCTTTCATCTTGACTTATTTCTTCCACTCTTTTTTTTCCTTTTTCTTTTCTCTCTTGTTTTTCTTTCCATAACCTGAGGGAACTCAACTCATCTAAGATTCTAGATAAAGGGTCTTTATGACTAGTACCCTTGCCATTAACACTAGATGAATGATGACTCATGTTGGTTCCTAAGTCGTGGTTCTTTCTTGTTGGAGGTTTGAAAACAAAAAGTAAAAGAAACTATGGTTGAAACTAGCCAAAATAAACACTAAAAGAGGTGTGAAAGATAAGGTAAAAAACTAATTGGTAAAAGGAAAGCTATCTAGGTGGTTTTACAATAGAAGGTAAAGGAAATAAGCTACGAAAGTAAGCAAGAAAAGTAATCTAAGTGAATCCTAAGAGTGTTTGGATGACCACATCAAGGTTCCCAACAAAACACTCACTATCCTAAGGAAATATTGCCTAAAATTAATACACACAAATGGAAGTTTGGTAACCTATTGGAGGCTCCCAACACACTTCCAATGAAAGACCTTTTTGTTACAAAACTTGAAAGCAATAAAGGTAAGTAAATTGCAAATTAAAAAATTACAAAACGTCCTCAATTTTGGTGGTTGTTATCTCTTTGGTGATTCACTCAATTTGGAGTGCTTCGTAGTCCAATAGCTCTTAAGGTGGTTGGCCCCTTGCTTCTTGACACAAATTCTTCAAGGGATGACACCAATCCTCCTTTCCAATTCCCTATATGGCAACTCACAAACAAGGAAACAAAGAGACAAGCAATAACCAAAGACCAAAAAAAATGAAATGAAAGCTAAACCAATGGAGTTTTAACAAGACAATTTTTCAAGGATTACTCAACAATTAAAGCAATGAAAAAGGACATAGAAGCAAGCTAGGACTCAAAGAGAAACTTAGAATGGCTCTAGAGTAGAGTAAAAAAACTATATAAAAAAAAGACTCAACAAACCTCTAGCTTTGGCACTTGTTTTCACAGTAATTTTCAATTGAAATTTTGGAGCTAAGATTGGCATAACATAGGTACCAATTATAGAATAAATTTTGAGCCAAAACAACAAGCACACTTCCCTTTCACTTTTTTTTCTGGATATTGATTTTTCTGCCAACTTGTGTGATTTTTATTATTTTTTAATTTTATCCAAATCACTTGTTTCTTTTTTTCTAACTTTTTTCCAGATGTCTAGAAAATTCAGTAAAAATTTCAGCTCAAAATTCGAAGAAACCAATTCTCAGTAATTTTTACAAGTTTGTATGTCCAAGCTGCCAGCACCAGCGATTGTTTTTTTTAAGCATGGTATATTGATTGCCTTGGGCTTACTTTCAACCTTCCTATGTATGTTGAACTCACTAGGATTGTTTACCACAGTTTAAGGAGTTCAATATTCACTTAGGATCAACATTTCAGCCAGCAATTCAATCACCAAAACTCAAATTCACAATAGACACAATCAAAAGGAAACCTAAAAGTTCAAGAAAAGGTTCACAATCAAAGACTCTCTAAGAATTTTGCATGAACATGTTAAAGACTAATTAACATGAAAGATTTGACTCAAATCAAATAATAGGCTGAAAGAATTTCATACAATCATGAACAAATGAGTTAGACAAGGAAACAAGAAAATAAAATTCAGCACAACATAAGAAATCTTATGTGACAAGTTTCATGACTAGACATGACTTCTATGACAAAACTACAATAGGTGAACAAGTCACTCTAGATTTTTGAGGTTTTATTCTACTTTAATATTTTTGTAAGAATTTTATGGTTTAGGTTTCAGCCACAAAAAATAACAAGACAAAACTCAAAGGAACCTAAACTCAACACAATTCATGGTTCAAGAACAAGAACAAGAAATTATAGAAAATAAAGTCTAGCTTCTATAGCAAGTTTAATCGGTGAAAACTCTAAAGAATCATGTTAACAACATTTAGAACAAGACATTTGAGGATATACATGGAGAAAAAATGAATAAAAAACAATGGAAGAGAAGGTAAAGCAAAAAATTAATGGAGGTTTAAGGAGCACCTACTTGAAGCTCTTGTGCTCTGATTGCCACTTGATGGAAGCTTGCTTGTGGAGCTTCTATGGAGGCTGGATCTTTGAGCTTCAATGAGGTCCTTCAATGGTGATTTTACACCATGGAGATGCAGCGGAAGGAAAAGGAGAAGAGGAGAGGGGAGGCACCATCCACTAGGGAATAAGCCAAGGAAGAAGGAGCTTCACCACCAAGAATTGCCTTGGATAAGAAGCTTGAAGAGGATGCTTTAATGGAGGAAAAGAAAGAGAGAAGGGGGGAGCACGAAATTGAAGGAATAAAAGAAGGAGAGAAGTTGAACTTTGAGTTGTGTCTCACAAGACTCTCATTCATCAAAGTTACAACAAGTGTTACACATGCTTCTATTTATAGACTAGGTAGCTTCCTTGAGAAGCTTTCTTGAGAAAACTTCCTTGAGAAGCTAGAGCTTAGCTACACACACCCCTCTCATAACTAAGCTCACCTCCTTGAGAAGCTTCCTTAAGAAGATTCCTAAAGAAGCTAGAGGTTAGCTACACACACATCTCTAATAGCTAAGCTCACCTCCTTGAGATGAGATGCTAGAGCTTAGCTACACATTCCCTATAATAGCTAAGCTTACCCCCATAACAAAATACATGAAAATACAAAAAATTCCATACTACAAAGACTACTCAAAATACCTCGAAATACAAGGCAAAAACCCTATAATACTAGAATGGCCAAAATACAAGGCCCAAACGAAGGAAAAACCTATTCTAATATTTACAAAGATAAGCGGGCTCATACTTAGCCCATGGGCTCGAAATCTACCCTAAGGATCATGAGAACCCTAGGGCCTTCCCTTGGATCTCTGGCCCAATCTGCTTGGAGTCTTCTATCCAATGCCCTTGCGGGGTAGGATTGCATCACAAAAGAATCCGGATTGCAAAACCTTGGCCGCCGTCTTATCTCCACCATAATGGCCATTGAATGGAGAGTTATGGCAATGCCATAATATACGCTTGGCTTCTTCTTGTGTCGCACATCTTCTTAGAAGATTTTCAGCTCCTATCTCGAACAAGTGTGGATCATCGAAAATATAGAATCGAGCATCATGTAGAAATTTCTTCCTCTGCTGCCAATTTAAGTCTTTTGGGATGATCCCGACATCTTTGAAGTTGGCCATATCGGCAAACCAAGGTCACTCACTCACCACAAATAAAGATTTATCAGGGAATTCATCTCTAACTTTAGCTTCTTTCTATGTGACTTCCTCATTCACCAGTCTAGACAAATGGTCTGCTACAACATCTTCCGATCCCTTTTTATCCCGAATCACCAAATCAAATTCTTGTAACAGCAAGATCCATCTTATCAATCTGGGCGTGGAATTAGCCTTGTTGAGCAAATATTTAATAGCTGTGTGATCAGTGTAGATGATAACTTTTGAGCCTACCAGATAAGATCTGAACTTTTCAAGTGCATAAACAATTGCCAGCATTTCTTTTTCTATGATAGCATAGTTCACCTGTGCATCATTTAAAACTTTGCTGGCATAGTATATAGCATGAAAATGTTTTCCTTTCCTCTGTCCAAGCACTACACCTATGGCGTAATCACTTGCATCGCACATCAGCTCAAATTCTTGTCCCCAATTTGGTGCTGTAATTACTGGAGCAGACACAAATTTGGTTTTCAAATCATTAAATGCGTCCATACACTCTTCATTAAACACAAAAGCAACATCTTTATTCAACAGGTTGCTAAGTGGTTTGCCAACTTTTTAGAAATCTTTTATGAATCGCCTGTAGAACCCTGCATGTCCTAAGAAGCTTCTCACACCCTTGACATTCATGGGAGGAGGAAGTTTCTCAATCACATCAATCTTTGCCTTGTCCACCTCTATTCCCCTTACTGAAATCTTATGCCTCAGCACTATTCCTTCTTGAACCATGAAATGGCATTTCTTCCAATTGAGAACTAGATTGGACTCTTCACATCTCTGTAATACTCTTTCAAGATTTGATAAGCACCCTTCAAAAGATGGCCCAAAAATAGAGAAACCGTCCATGAAAACTTCAATGCATTTTTCCACCATATCAGAAAAAATAGCCATCATACACCGCTGGAATGTAGCTGGGGCATTGCACAAACCAAAAGGCATGCGCCGATATACGAAGACACCAAAAAGGCAGGTGAAAGCAGTCTTCTCTTGATCTTTGGGATCTACAACAATTTGATTATAGCCAGAATATCCATCCAGAAAACAATAATAGGATTTCCCTACAAGTCTTTCAAGCATCTGGTCCATGAAAGGAAGTGGATAATGGTCCTTTTGGGTGGCATCATTCAGCTTCCGATAGTCAATGCACATTCTCCACCCGATGACAGTCCTTGTGGATATCAACTCATATTTGTCATTCTTAATGATTGTCATACCTCCTTTCTTGGGGACAACCTGGACAAGGCTAACCCATGCACTATCCAAAATTGGGTAAATAAGGCTTGCTTCCAGCAACTTAAGCACCTCCTTACGCACTTCTTCTTTCATGATTGGGTTAAGTTTTCTTTGAGGCTATCTCACCGGTTTGTACTCAGCTTCCATATTGATTTTGTGCATGCAATAAGATGGACTAATTCCTTAAAAGTCAAATATGTGCCATCCAATGGCAGCTTTGTGTCTCTTCAAAATCTGCACCAGCTGATCTTCTTCTATTTTCTTCAACAGACTACTAATAATCACTGGCTTTGAGTCATTGTCCTTCAAAAACACATACTTCAAATGTGCAGGTAAGGTCTTCAATTCTACTTTTGGTTTTTCTATTATTCCACCATTCTTCAATTCCTTAAATGCAAAATGTCCCTCAGAATTTTCTCCTACACCATCCAATTCTTTAATACAAGTCTACACTTCATGTTCCTCTTCTTTAGTAAGACATTCTACATGATTAATCAATGCTTTTTCCAAAGGAGAATGCAATTCCATGGCTGTAGTTGCTATTTCTATTTCTTGTTCTACCTTGTCCAGATCAAGGCGAGCTTTATCATTTGGATGATTCATTTCTACAAATAAGTCGAATGAGACTTTATGATCCTTCACACCCAATTCTAGCTTGCCTTTTCCCATATCTACTATGCAGTTGGTCATGGACATAAAAAGGCGGCCCAATATTATGGGAATGTCAAGATCCTCCTCTATATCCATAACCACAAAATCTGTAGGAAAAACAAGCTACTTGACCTGAATTAACACATCCTCAATCACTCCATATGGCCTCGTGATGGAGCGGTCAGCTAACTAGAGGGTCATGCGTGTGGGCATTATCTCTATCTCTCCAAGTCGTCGGCACATGAAAAGAGGCATTAAATTGATACTGGCTCCCAAGTCTATGAGAGCTCTGCCTACGACGACCTCACCAATAGAACACGGTATTGTGACAACTCCCGGATCTTTATGCTTGGGTGAAAGAATGCGTTGAATAACAACACTACAGTTACCTTCCACAACAATTCTATCACTATGGATGTACCGGTTCTTCTTGGTTAACATATCCTTCAAAAATTTGGCATAGAAGGGCATTTGCTGAAGTGCTTCTCCAAAAGGCAAGGTAATTTGCAGTTTCTTGAAGATATCAAGAAATCTAGCCAAATGTCGCTCTTTATCTTTTCGGGAGGGTACCAACAGATAAGGTACCTCCTTGCATTCAATAGGAGTAGCCTCTTTCTTCTTTTCTATGTTAGCCTCACTCTTGCCCTTCTTCTTCTTAGTCTCAACAACCTTCTCTTTTTGTTTTTCATTTTCAACTTTTTTTCTTTTTCTTATTTTTTTATTTCTTCTTCTTCTTTTTCTTTTTCTTTTTCTTCCTTCTTCTTTATTTTTTCTTGGCAGTCTCTTATTGGTGTCTCTCCTTCTTCATCAGCTTCTGCTTCCTCAACAATTTCTTCAAGTTCAACTAAATCATCAACCGGTTTCGGTGCCAGTTCATCAGCCAGTTGTTGTTTAAATCCCTCCACCATCTGATCAGCTCTACTTTCCTCCACTTGGATCACCATTCTACTTCTAGTCATCACAACTTTACACTCTTCTTTAGGATTTTTCTCTGTGTTTGTTGTAAAGTTGTTGGATGATCTTTCAGCTAACTGCTTTGCAAGCTGGCCCACCTAGACTTCCAAATTCTTAATTGCAGACTCAGTGCTCTTTTGGTTAGACATTGACACTTGCATGAATTGAGCTAGAGTCTCTTCCAGCTTCGTGGTTCAGTCATAGAGACTTAGCATATGTTGTTGTGGCCTTGTAGATGAACCACCCTGGTCTCTATTGAATTGTTAACTAGAGTGATTTTGCCACTATCTCTGCTGTTGATACTGCTGGTTATTCTGAAATCTTGGAAATCCACTTGTATTGAAATTGCCTCTGGGATGACTCCCCATATAATTGACTTCATGGGCAATTTGCTCTTCATTAGGGATACAACATCCATATTCATGAGCTCCACCACAAATTGTAAATCTTGCAACCTGCAAAATAAAAGAATGTGAAGTTTATGCATAATGAAGCTGAGTTAGCAACTTACTGAGTGTTTCTGTTAATGTCTCTAGTTGCTTGGACAACAACTTGTTTTGTGCCAACAGAGCGTCCTATGAGGTTAGCTCCAATAAACTCTTCTTGGTAGGAATGTGGGCTCGGTCTCTCAAAATGGCAATGTCACTAGCAGCCATGCTTTCAATTAAGTCTATTTCTTCGTCGGGGGTCTTCATTTTGATCTTACCCCCAGCTGAAGCATCCAAGAGCTGCTCAGATTGTAGTCTCAACCCATATATAAATATGTTGAGCTGTATAGGTTTTGAAAAACCGTGAGTGGGAGTCTTCCGTAATAAACCTCTGAATCTTTCAAGTGCCTCACTCAATGATTCATCTGGAAATTGGTGGAAGAAAGAGATGGCAGCTTTGCCTTCTGCAGTCTTCGATTCAGGGAAGTACTTCTTTAAGAACTTTTCTACTACTTCATCCCATGACTTCAGACTATTTCCTTTAAAAGAATGGAACCATCTCTTAGCTTCCTCAGATAAAGAAAATGAGAACAGACTCAACCTAATTGCATCCGCAAGTACACCTGCCAACCTAATGGTATTGCATATTTGTATATAGGTGGCGAAGTGAGCATAAGGGTCTTCATTGGGTAGAACATAAAACAAATTATTTTGAATCAGCTGTATCAAAGAAGGAGGATATGTAATTGTATGAGCTTGAACTTCTGCTTGCGCAATACTAGTGAAAAATTGTGGCACAGTAGAACTTGAATGATCCTCCAGGGTTACTCTTCTTGGTTCTTCAGCCGTGATTGGGTCTTCAACAGGTTCTGTATAAGAATGCCCTGAATAGGAAAACTAGAAGATGCCTCGGAAGATCGAGGTTCTTCTTCTGGAGTTGCTGCTGCTTCTAATCCTACAAAAAAAAAATTGATTCTCTCTGAATTACGCCTTCTACAGGTGGTGTTAATCTCCAAGTCAATGGGAATCAAATCACCTACAGTAGATCTTCTTTGCATATAAGAAAACATAACAGAAATTATCCGGTTCAAAAGAACATTGAATATGCGATAACTAAAATATAAACAAAAGAATAAAAGAAGCAAAGAGAAAAATATAAAGCAATGCCGTAAAACTGAACTAAACTCTTCTTGAATCTAGTTCCTCGGCAACGGCGCCATAAATACTTTGTTGGATTTCCCCTAAAGTTACTTTTTGGTCCACTTTTTTCTTTATACAAATATGTTCAAGGGAAATTCGATTTGCCGGAAAGCGCACCGGATCGTCAAGTATTTAAAATGAAAACGGATGAATCCGATTATCGAACTCAGGGAACTAGTCTTAGACAGGGTTAAATTCAGAAATTAGGCATTGTTGAAAGAAACATTGATAATTGATGATTTAGAATGGAATTAAACTAAGTCTAGGCTAAAAACACTAAAAATGCAAGTAAGTAAGATTGATAGCAGTAGGTAAAGGTGTTGGGTCTTTCTAACAAACCAGCTGATGTATATAAAGATGTTTCTCTAATTAATCATGCTTTTGTGTTCTATGTTGTAGCCTAAATTACTAAACATTGATCCCTAGTCAGGCTGAATCAACCCAAGCCTTGTCGTCAGATCCCTCTTGTTGAACTAGGCTTAATTTAAATAGCCCTCCTAGGTTTAGACTAACTTAAACTAAGCTTCATCCTCAGATCCCTCTTGTTGGACTAGACTTAGACCAAATAGAATTATTGTAACAACATATTTAAAACCAAAACTTAATCCATAGATCCCTCATTTAAGACTAAGTTTCAATTCTACTTCATTCAAGTTCTAAGGCAACAATACATTTCCCAATGCAAAAGTCACCTAACCAGGCACACAAATGGTTAATCAGACCAAAAGCATACATAGTTTAAGCACTGAAAGAAGCATTAAACACAAGAAACACAATCAATTAGATATGAAAGTAATTACATCAATTGTTCTTTAGAATTCCCTAACAAGGGTGTTTAGCCAGCCATTACAGAAAAACCCTAACAATAATGAGATTACAAAACCTAGGTATCTCTGCAAAAGCTGCTCCTTTGCTGCCTCCAGAGCTCTTTTCCCGAAATAGGCACTGTGGTGGAATTCTCTGCAAAAGTGTTGTTAAAATTTTGTCTTCAGGGTGTACCCTAATTCTGCACAAAACAGGCTTTAAATAGGCTCTGAACCCGCAATGTTGCGCTTAGCGCGAGTAAGTGGATTTGAGCTTAGTGCCAGTCGTGCGCTGAGCCTGGCTGAAGACAACTGTTGCGCTTAGCGCACTGATCTCGCTAAGCGTGCTGAAGCTGCGCTTTGCGCTGGATGCGTGCTTAGCCCACTGATGAGCTAAGCTCAACTTTCACTTTTAGCACTCATGACTTAGCCTCTTTTTCAACTAAAATTTCACATATTTCATCATTAAATCCAATGGAAATATTCTAGAGACAGCTTTAACCATAAAACAAGATTTATTTACAAATCACTACAAAATAACCATAAATTGGGGGAACTATACAAGTTTTGGAAAATGTTTTTTATACAAAAGTTAGTCATATAAGACGACTAACAAATATCCATAGGAGGCTTCCGACAACGACAAGAGAACATTAAGAAGGTTGGCAGCTGGTTTCTTCTTGAGTGGAAGCATTCTGTACGCCAAGGAGGCAGAACACATGCTAGTGGAAGTCCACGAGGGTTCCTTTGGAACACATGCCAACAAGCATGCTATGGCACGGAAGATTCTGAGGGTGGGGTATTATTGGCTCACCATGGAGAACGACTGCTGCATCCATGTTAGGAAATGCCACAAATGCCTGACATTCACGGACAATGTCAACGCTCCCCCCATGCCTTTAAATGTTTTGGCAGCTCCGTGGCCCTTCTCCATGTAGGGAATAGATGTGATCAGGGCCATTGAGACCAAAGCTTCGAACGAGCATCGCTTCATCCTGGTTACGATCGACTACTTTATCAAGTGGGTCGAAGTCGCCTTATACTCCAGTGTCACGAAGAGCGTGGTAGTTAGGTTCATCAAACGGGAGATAATCTTCCGGTATGGGTTGCCAAGGAAGATTATCATGGACAATGCTACCAATCTGAATAACAAAATGATGAAGGAAATGTGAGAGGACTTCAAGATCCAGCACCATAATTCCACACCTTACAGGCCCAAGATGAATAGGGTAGTAAAGGCGGCCAACAAGAATATCAAGAAGATTATTCAGAAGATGACCGCGTCATATAAGGATTGGCACGAAATGCTCCCTTTCGCGCTGCATGGTTATCGAACCTCGGTACGCACATCAACTGGGGCAACGCCATTTTCATTGGTGTATAGAATGGAAGCCATGCTACCATTTGAGGTGGAAGTCCCTTCTTTGAGGATTCTAGCAGAGTCCGGGTTGAAAGAATCGTAGTGGGCCCAAGCACGCTTTGATCAACTCAATCTTATAGAAGGCAAGCGTCTGGAAGCTATGAGCAACGGGCGCCTGTACCAGAGGCGGGTGAAGAATGCTTTTGACAAAAAGGTACGCCCGTGCAAATTAAACGAGGGAGACCTTGTGCTGATGAAAGTATCTCAAGCCTTAAGGGACAATAGGGGAAAGTGGGCTCCAAACTATATAGGGCCATTCATTGTAAAGAAGGCCTTCTCCGGAGGAGTCCTGGTGCTCGCCAACATGGATGATGAGGAGTTACCTTCACCTGTGAATGTCGATGTCGTCAAGCGATACTACGCTTAACACTTGGGGCAATTAGGAGAGTCACTGCATGATTGTACTCTGTGGTTCCCCCTAGAGTTTCCTGTCCTTTGTAAACTTTGGTCTCAACATCTAATGAACATCAGATTGATGATTCACTTTTCAAATCTCGCGTTGTGTCTGCTATTGCTTTAAGATGCGTATTATTTTTATGGTTCGAGCCATTTCACTCGATCTATAGGGGTGTCGCAAGCGCTTAAGTAAAATCAAACATAATAGACGTTTGTTTAGGTTATTGCGCTTGAACTTCTCATGCATACACATGCACATGCATATTTTTTATCCTGTGAATCGAAGGACAGGAAAGGATTTATTTCGGGTGATGGTCAATACCGCGCCGAATTGAAGACAAAGATAAACCAAGGTAAGTGGTAGCGTAGTCATGTTTTACTGCGTGGTGCCATTTCCTGCTTTCAGAGACTTAGGGACGGATACGAGCAAATGCTAGACTCCTCATAATTAACTGTGTAATTGATTATCACATATCTGTAATCGATTACCAGTGAGGAAATTTCAAATATAATTCTGAAAAGTCACAACTCTTCACAAGTTTTTTGAAAGGTCACCAAAGGCCGTGCGATCCGACGAGTTATCATGAATCACCAAAGCAACAGGCAGAGCCTGTGTTGACCTTTTATCTAATAAATGCATCCCTTCCAAAAGTCGGGGTTTGTTGCACGTATTAGCTCTAGAATTACTAAGATTATCCGAGTAGTAGATACCATCAAACAAACTATAACTGATTTAGAAGGGTATCCCTGGGTTGTTCAGAAGTTGTAAAGGGATTTACAAGTTAGTGGAAATCTCAAGTGGATTACTTGAGGACTGGACATAGGCACAGGGCGTGGCCAAACCAGTATAAAACTGAGTTTGCAATTTTCTCTTCCCTAAACTCTTTCACTCTATTGCAATTTAATTTTACTTTGCATATTTAAAGAAGCATCAAGTAAATTTTTCATTACTTCTTTTTGCATATTAAGTCTGCATATTCCTTTTAAAGAGAGAATTAAAATTTGTTAGGGGAAATTATTTAAACTTAATTCACCCCCCCCCCTCTTAAGTATCGAGATCACTTGTCTAACAAGTGGTATCAGAGATTAATTCTTGTACAAGGTTTAGAAACTTCAAGAATAGTCATGGCCTCATCAAACTTTTTATTTCCCGAAGGGAACTCTATAAATAGGCCTCCTATATTCAATGGTGTGGGTTATCATTACTGGAAAACCCTTATGCAAATTTTCATAGAGGCTATATATTTAAACATCTAGGAAGCCATTGAAATTGGTCGTTACATCCCTACTATGGTAGCAGGAAATGCAACCATAGAAAAACCTAGGGAACAATGGGATGAAGAGGAAAATAAATTGGTACAATATAATTTAAAACCCAACAATATAATTACATCTGCATTAGGAATGGATGAATATTTTAGAGTATCAAATTGCAAGAATGCAAAAGAAATGTGGGATACCTTATAAGTAACCCATGAAGGAACAACAGATGTAGAAAGGTCTAGAATAAATACCCTAACCCATGAATATAAATTATTTAGAATGAATCAAAATGAAACTATACAAGATATGCAAAAGAGATTCACAAACATAGTAAATCATCTTGCATCATTAGGAAAGACATTTCCTAATGAGGATCTTATTAATAAAGTTCTAAGATGTTTAAGCAGGGAATGACAACCAAAGGTAATGACCTATATAACAGCACCAAGGCTAAGTCTCCAGCGTTGTTTTCTCTTGAGGATCAAGCATAGCTCTCTTTGAATTTTTGTTATTACTATTAAATACTGATCGATTTTTCCTCTTCACCAATTACTCTGTATTTGTTGCTATTAATCTATGCATGCTTAGTGCTTGATTAATTGCCTCTATGCTTAATTTACGTTCATGCTTAATGATCAGTTTCGTTCATGATTAATTGGTGTATGTGTTGCTTAATCACATAATGACAGCCTTATGTTAATTTTCGCTTAGTAATTTAATTTAGGGTTGGATTAAGTAGTTGAACTGGTTAGGGATAAATCCTCGTAACCTAGGATAAGAGACTTGCTTGTGAATCAAGGGGAAACAACATGTTTTAATTCTGTTATTTTCTAATTAAAATTTGCTTGGTGTTTAAATTACAAAAACAAACAACCCCCCCCCCAATTCGTTACTATTTTATTACTATCTGTTATGAACGTTTGGTTGACCATTGCTCGTTGGGAGACGACCTAGGATCACTTCTTAGATACTACATTTTTAATGTGTATTTGATTCGGGTACGACCTCGATCAAATTTGGCGCCGTTGCCAGGGAGCAGTGGGCCAAAGGTTCATAATAGTATTTAGTTGTTTTATTTTGTGTAGCGTTCTGTTTTGCATTTCAGTCACGTCCCCTGTTTAGCGAATGTTTTTAGCGACTATTTAGCGACTGATTCAGTTTGTGTTTTGCTGTGAACAGTGATTAGCGATTGGGAATTAGCGACTGATTTTACAATTTAATTAGCGATTTTTGTTTTGATAGTTAGAGTTTTTATTTTCGGCTGATTTTTTGTGTGGTAGTTTCTTTTGATCCATATTTTGTGTGAAAAATACCAGGAGCACTTGTTGTGGTTGAATTTGAGAGACAAAAAATTTGGAAACTTATTTTTTAGCAAAACTTAAAACGGCCATAACTTTTGCTCCGGGTATTAGAATGACTATTATTATATATGCATTTGGGGTAGAAAAAAATTACACATACTGTGGCAACCCACTTTAGCTAGTTGAGGTCTCCAAAACTTGAAAAATCAGTTGTTTACTAAGTTTTTTTTATTTTTCAAGTATTATTGTCCTATTTTTCTAAACTTTGCTTAAGTAGTTTCCATAGTTAGACATTGAATTTTTGTTTGAAATTTTTTGTGCTATCTTTTCATGATTTTAGGGTGTTGCTCACAAAATTTCAGCTCATTTGGATATCATTTGACTATAGTTGTAGTTTTAACCTTGCCCTGGTGCTTGTTTGAGAACACATTATTTGCTGCATATAGTGCATGACTAGGGCCAATCCAGGTGATTTTCAAACCTTTGATCCTGAAATAGATAAAACCTTTCATAAATTAGTTAGGCATAGTGTGCATCCTGATCATTCTGTGCATTTCGTGCATTGTGAGCATTCTGAGTATTCTGTTGTTGGTGATTCTGAATATTCTGATTTTGAGCATTCAACTACTAATTTTCATACTGAGAACATGGCTCAACCTCCACCTCGTGAAAGGACTCTTAGGTAGATGGCTGCACCTGATTTCACTTATGAAAGCTTGTGCATTCAATATCCTGATGAGGGTGTTCCATATGTTCTCAAGATTGGACTAACACATTTGCTACCCAAGTTTCATGGTCTTGCAGGTGAAGATCCTCATAAGCATCTTAAGGAGTTCCATATTGTTTGTTCCACCATGAAGCCCCCTGATGTCCAAGAAGATCATATCTTTCTAAAGGCTTTTCCTCATTCTCTGGAGGGAGTGGCAAAAGATTGGCTCTACTACCTTGCTCCCAGGTCCATTTTCAGCTGGGATGACCTTAAGAGGGTGTTCTTGGAGAAATTCTTCCCTGCATCTAGGACCACTGCCATCTGAAAAGACATTTCAGGCATCAGTCAACTTAGTGGAGAGAGCTTGTATGAGTACTGGGAAAGATTCAAGAAATTATGTGCAAGCTGCCCTTACCATCATATTTCTGGGCAACTCCTTCTTAAATATTTCTATGAGGGACTTAGCAACATGGAGAGGAGTATGATTGATGGTACCAATGGTGGAGCTCTTGGTGATATGACCCCTGTTGAGGCTAGGAATTTGATTGAGAAGATGGCTTCCGACTCCCAACAATTCAGTGCAAGAAATGATGTTATTGTCCTTAGAGGAGTCCATGAGGTGGCCACAGATTCATCTTCATCTAGTCAAAATAAAAAGCTTGAGGGAAAACTTGATGCCTTGGTCAACCTAGTAACTCAGCTTGCCATGAATCAGAAATCTGCACCTGTTGCAAGAGTCTGTGGTCTATGTTCTTCTACAGATCACCATACAGATCTTTGTCCTTCTTTGCAGCAATCTGGAGTCAATGAGCAACCTGAAGCTTATGCTGCAAACATTTATAATAGACCCCCTCAGCAACAAAACCAACAACAGCAAAATAATTATGATCTTTCAAGCAACAGATACAATCCAGGTTGGAGAAATCATCCAAATTTGAGATAGGCAAGTCCTCCACAACAACA
Organism: Glycine max; assembly: GCF_000004515.6. NCBI lineage: Eukaryota > Viridiplantae > Streptophyta > Magnoliopsida > Fabales > Fabaceae > Glycine > Glycine max. The sequence goes on along the minus strand of NC_038250.2, from coordinate 37,209,047 downwards.
ACAACCTGTCCCTCCTTTCCAGAATGCTGCTAGTCCAAGCAAGCCATATGTTCCTCCTCCAATACAGCAGCAGGAACAGTAGCAGTCACAACAAAGACAACAAGCAACTGAGGCTCCTCCTCAGCATTCCTTAGAAGAGTTAGTAAGGCAAATGACCATCCAGAATATGCAATTTCAGCAAGAGACAAGAGCCTCCATTCAGAGTCTGACAAATCAGATGGGGAAGATGGTTACTCAGTCCCAAAATTTTGACAAATTGTCTTCACAAACTGTGCAGAATTCGAAAAATGTGAGTGCCATCACCTTGAGGTCTGGCAACCAAATTCAAGTGCCTCCACCAGTAGCAGCACCTGCACCTGAACCTGTCAAGCTTCATTCTACACCTAAAAAAGAGGATGAGATAGTTGCACAAAAGAGAAAGCTTCCTAACAAAAATTTTCATGCAGGTGGACCTTCTTCTAGTAATTCTGACTTACCGCAGCCTCTTATCCCTCTTCCATTCCCACCTAGAGCAATTCCAAACAAAAAAAAGGAAGAAGCAAAAAAGGAGATTTTGGAGACCTTCAGGAAAGTAGAGGTGAACATACCTCTGCTAGATGCCATCAAGCAGATTCCAAGATATGCCAAGTTTCTAAAGGAGTTGTGCCCCCACAAAAGGAAGCTCAAAGGCAATGAAAGGATTAGCATGGGCAGAAATGTGTCAACATTGATAGGTAAATTTGTTCCTCACATTCCTAAGAAATGTAAGGACCTAGGTACTTTCTGTATACCTTGCATTATTGGGAACAGTAAATTTGAGAATGCCATGCTAGATCTTGGAGCATCAGTTAGTGTCATGCCTCTGTCCATTTTCAATTCTTTATCACTTGGACCTTTGCAATCTACAGATGTGGTGATTCATTTGGCAAATAGAAGTGTTGCTTACCCCGCAAGTTTCATAGAGGATGTGCTGGTTCGGGTTGGTGAACTTATTTTTCCTGTTGATTTTAACGTTCTTAATATGGAAGAGGGATTTTCCCACGGTTCAGTTCCAATTATTTTAGGCAGGCCATTTATGAAAACAGCCCAAACCAAGATAGATGTTTATGCTGGCACATTGTCTATGGAATTTGGTGATATTGTTGATCATTTTAACATTCTTGATGCCATGAAACATCCATCTGAGGATCATTCTATTTTTCGTGCTGAGATAATTGATCAGATTGTTGATGATTATATGTTTGATTTTGATTCTGTTCTTCATGGTAGGAAACATCCATTTTTATCTGATCTGCATACTTGTCATTCCTTATGCATTGAATCTGAATTTGAGTTTGAATTTGATCATGTATCTGATTTTTATGCCGAGAGTGAATTTGAATTTGAGTCTGGTTCTAATTTTCTGGGTGTTGTACCTCTTGATGTTGATTTTTTAGAGGTACAGGCTGAGGAACCTTCTTCTTCTCCTACCCTGGTTCCTCCCACTGTTCAGCCACCACCCACACCAGAGTTGAAGCCCTTACTAGCAACCCTCAAGTATGCTTACTTGGAGGACAAGGGAAAATTTCCAGTGATCATCTCTGCCTCCCTTGATACTGAGCAAGAGGAGAAGTTATTGCTAGTGCTCAAGAAGCACAAGAAGGCCATTGGATGGACTTTAGCAGACATTCCTGGTATTAGCCCATCTACTTGCATGCATAGGATACTTTTAGAGGATGGAGCTAAGCCAGTGAGGTAGCCACAGCGACGACTTAACCCCGTCATTCTAGATGTGGTGAAAAAGGAAGTGACGAAACTCTTACAAGCTGGAATCATCTACCCCAATTCTAATAGCCAGTGGGTGAGTCCAGTCCAAGTGGTTCCTAAGAAGACATGCCTCACAGTAGATAAGAATGAAAGGGATGAGTTTATCCCCACAAGAGTGCAAAACAACTGTCGAGTCTGCATTGATTATAGGAGGCTGAACCAGGTAACCAGAAAAGATAATTTTCCCCTACCATTCCTTGATCAAATGCTTGAGCGCTTGGCAGGTAAGTCTCATTACTATTTTCTTGATGGTTTTTTTGGTTATTTACAAATTCATATTGCTCCTAAGGATCAAGAAAAGACCATATTTACTTGTCCCTTTGGCACTTTTGCCTATAGGAGTATGCCCTTTGGCCTATACAATGCCCCTGGCACCTTCCAACGGTGTATGCTTAGCATTTTCAGTGACTTTTTAGAGAGTTGCATAGAGGTGTTTATCGATGATTTTACTGTTTATGGATCCTCTTTTGATACATGTTTAGATAGTCTGGATAGAGTTCTTAGTAGATGCATTGAAACTAACCCTGTGCTGAATTTTGAAGAATGTCACTTCATGGTAGAAGAAGGTATAGTTTTAGGGCATATCATTTCTAGTAGGGGCATAGAGGTAGACCCTACAAAAATAGATGTTATTTCACAATTGCCTTACCCCTCTTGCATGCGAGAGGTTCGTTCTTTTCTTGGTCATGCAGGGTTTCATAGGCGTTTTATCAAGGATTTTAACAAAGTGGCCCTTCCACTATCCAATCTGCTGCAAAGGGAGGTGAAGTTTGATTTTGATGACCGATGCAAAGAGGCTTTTGATTGCCTCAAGCGTGCGGTGACTACCACCCCTATCATTCAGGCACCTGATTGGAAAGCCCATTTGAGCTAATGTGCGATGCATCCAATTACGCATTGGGGGTTGTCCTTGCTCAAAAGATTGATAAGCTGCCTCGGGTGATCTACTACGCTTCCAGAACTTTGGATGCTGCTCAAGCAAATTACACTACCACAGAGAAGGAGCTATTAGCGATAGTTTTTGCTCTTGAGAAATTTCATTCATATTTACTTGGTACTCATGTTATTGCTTATATTGACCTTGCAGCTCTGAAGTACCTGTTGAAGAAGGCTGAATCAAAGCCTAGATTGATCAGGTGGATGCTTTGGCTCCAAGAGTTTGATTTGGAAATCCGTGATCAGAGTGGTGCACAAAACCTCGTGGCTAACCACCTGAGTAGGATTGAGCGTGCCTCTAAGGACTCACCCATTCGGGATGATTTTCTGGATGACCATTTGTACATTCTATATAGCATTTCTAATTCCTTCCCAACTCCTTGGTTTGCTAATATTGTGAATTATTTGGTTGCTTCTGTTTTTCCTCCTTTAGCATCTAAAGCTCAAAATGATAAAATTAAGAGCGATGCTAAGCATTATATTTGGGATGGCCCCTATTTGTGCAAGTTGTGCAATGACCAGGTTATTAGGAGATGCATTCTAGACCATGAGATTGACTCAGTCCTACAATTCTATCATTCTTCCGCACCAGGTGGTCATCTTGGCATACAGAGGACAACTCGCAAGGTGCTTGACTGCAGTTTCTATTGGCCCACCATCTTCAAGGATGCGTGGAGAATCTGTAGCACTTGTGAGCCTTGTCAGAAAGCAGGCGGGTCACTTTCATGGAGACAAAAAATGCTTCAACAACCCATGTTATTCTGTGAGGTGTTTGATGTCTGGGGTATAGATTCTATGGGGCCTTTCCCTGTCTCTTTTGGTTTTGTTTATATTCTCCTTGCTATTGATTATGTTTCAAAATGGGTGGAAGCCAAACCCATCAGAACTAACGATGCTAAGGTTGTTGTGGATTTTGTTAGATCTAATATGTTTTGTAGGTTTGGAGTCCCTAGAGCTATCGTTAGTGATCAAGGCACCCATTTTTGTAACAGATCCATGTATGCCTTGCTCAAAAAGTATGGGGTCGTGCACAGAATTTTCACACCTTACCACCCCCAAACTAATGGGATGGCTGAGATTTCAAACAGGGAGATAAAAAGGATCTTAGAGAAGATTGTGCAGCCGAACAGAAAGGATTGGAGCACCAGGCTGGATGATGCTCTTTGGGAGCATAGGACTACCTACAAAGCACCCATAGGAATGTCTCCGTATCGGGTTATCTTTGGCAAGGCATGCCATCTTCCTGTAGAGATAGAGCACAAAGCCTCTGGGCTGTAAAGACCTGCAACTTCTCTATTGATCAGGCTGGAGAGGAAAGGAAGTTGCAACTAAATGAGCTAGATGAGATCCGTTTAGAAGCCTATGAGAATTCCAAATTCTACAAGGAGAAGACCAAGAAGTTCCATGACAGCTTGATAGCTAAGAAGGACTTCGTGGTTGGACAGAAAGTTTTATTGTATAACTCTAGGCTCAGACTCATGAGTGATAAGTTGATGCCAAAGTGGATTGGTCCTTTTGTGGTGACTAATGTTTTCCCTTATGGTACAATTGAGATCAAAAGTGAATCCACAGATAAGAGCTTCAAGGTCAATGGACACCAGTTGAAACCATTCCTCACAAATCCCTCCTTGGTGGATGTAGTGGTGGAGGAGACCTCCTTACTTCACCCTACTTCTCTTCCGCCATGACTTAAGGAGTTTTTTTTTTTTTTTTTCTGTCTCCTTCTATACTTTAATTGCACTTGTCCAATTTTATTGATTGTTTTGATTGCTCTTGATCTTGTGATTGTGCTACATTAAGGACAATGTGTTGTTTAAGTGTGGAAGGGGGGGGGGGGGGAGGAAATTGTTCTTTAATTTTGTAGATTTTGTTGGGTATTCTAGATTAATTTTTTTGGGTTTTCTAGTTTAATTTTTTTAGGTTTTCTAGGTTAATTTTGTTATTTTGGTTTTATTTTTTATGTACAACATTGCATGTTTCTCTTTGAATTATAGGTTATGTACAGATAATGGGTAATTGTTTTTGAAATAGGAGTTTCTTGCCATTATGTGAATTGAAATCCTTGTTTTTCTCTGCATGTCAAGTTAGTTTTGAAAGTTCGAATTGGAAGTGATAGATTTACCCTTGGTGAGAATTTGAGCCATCATCATCTATTTTATTCAGTGTGTTTTGCCCCATTGATTGCTTGCACAATAGCCTTGGCTAGACTCTTGTTGATACTTCTTGCTTCACATGCATATTGGGAGATGATTTAGGCATTTTGTTCTTATAAGCCTCTAGCCAAATGAGCCTAGCTTGAATTAATTCCTTTGATAGCTCCTTTGAGCCTATGTTCCCCTTTGTTTGTTTTGAAGCTCATTACAAGCCTTAAGTGAAAAACCATGATCTCACCCTACCCTTAAGGAATTTTGGAGTTTTGGAATTGTTTTGGGAATAAGTGAGGGGGGGTATGTTTCATTGGATGATATGTTTTTGTTGGTCATGCTTGATGATGTATTTTTGCCATGCTTCATGTATATACATATATTGCCTAATTGTTGCTTTATTTTTAATTGCTACTGTTCATGTTAAAAAAAAATGAAAAAAAAAGAATGAAGTTGAGTACATGAGGTCTTGGTTTGAAGACTTGGATTGGTTTGAGGACTTGGTTGACTTTGTTTTGGGTTTACTTTTATGCTTAATTTTTAATTTTGGTTTTGGGGTTTACTACTTTTTCTTAGTTCTCACTTATTCCCCATTGTTCCTCTATTCCTTTGGGTTTTAGCTACTTATCCCATACTTTCCTCTACCTTGTCCTTGGCCCCATTACAACCTTAACCTTAAAAGACCTTTTGATCCTCATATGCATGTGTTTGTGGTGTGGTTGTCAATTTTAGAGTCTTGCCAAGTCTATGTGGTGTTTGTTTTCATGAGTGCTCTGAGAGTAAACAGTAGCCTAGACACTTGAGAGATTGAGTGCATATCTTATGAGGCTTTATCACTTTTCATTCTTGGGCTGATTGACTATATTGCCATGTTTGATATGCTTGGATGATTTTCATGACTGTCTTGATTCATTAACTCTCTACATGTTGGATGTTGCCCATTCCTTGAGATTCATTGAGAAATATGTAATTGTTTTTGTATTTGTTCGTTTCTCTTTAATGTCTCTGGATTTGTTCCTTGCTTTGCTTTTTGATTTTGCCCAGGAGTGCAAAAGGCTAAGTGTGGGGGGATTTGATGTGTCATTATTTTCTCCTATTTCTTAACCCTTTATTCACCATTTTAATTACTGATTAGCCTTAATTGTCAAATTAATTATGCAGTTTTATCATTTGGGCCTACTTGACTAATTTTGTGTTTGTAATTTAATTTCAAGAGAATTATAAGCAATTGGGCTTGAATCCAGAATTGGGCTTGGGCTTGAAGAGAGCAGACAATTTTATTTTATCAAATCTTATCTTATCTGGATTTTATTTCATCTAGATTTTATTTCGTTTAGATTTTATTTCATCCAATCTTATCTTATCTTGTCCAGATTTTATTTTATTTCGTTTGTTGGCTTCGACTGAAAATAGATTTGTAAGCTTTGGGGCTGAGGACCTATATAACAGCACCAGGGTTTTAGTTTAGGGAGTTTTTGGAGAGGAGAATAATTTTAGGGTTTTGCAATTCTAGTTTTTATTACTGTTCATGCACACTGTTCACGTAGAATAAAATTCGTTTTCTACAATTTCGTTTCTGCTTCAATCTACAATTTCGTTTTGTGCTGATTAATGGAAGGCTAAGTCTCCAGCGTTGTTTTCTCTTGAGGATCAAGCACAACTCTCTTTGAGATTTTGTTATTACTATTAAATACTGATCAATTTTTCCTCTTCACCAATTACTCTGTATTTGTTGCTATTAATCCATGCATGCTTAGTGCTTGATTAATTGCCTCTGCGCTTAATTTACGTTCATGCTTAATGACCAGTTTCATTCATGATTAATTGGTGTATGTGTTGCTTAATCACATAATGACAACCTTATATTAATTTTCGCTTAGTAATTTAATTTAGGGTTGGATTAAGTGGTTGAATTGGTTAGGGATAAATCCTCGTAACCTAGGATAAGAGACTTGCTTGTGAATCAAGGGGAAACAACATGTTTTAATTCTGTTATTTTCTAATTAAAATTTGCTTGCTGTTTAAATTACAAAAACAAACAACCCCCCCCCCCCCCAATTCGTTACTATTTTATTACTATCTGTTATGAACGTTTGGTTGACCATTGCTCGTTGGGAGATGACCTAGGATCACTTCCTAGATACTGCATTTTTAATGTTTATTTGATTCGGGTACGACCTCGATCACTCTTGTTAGAGTTGATGATTTCTCCAGATTTACATGGACATTATTTCTTACTCATAAAAGAGATGTTTTACATGATTTCAAGAAATTTCCAAAATTATTCAAAATAAGAAAAATCTCAAAAATGCATCTATTAGGAGTGATCATGGAGGAGGATTTGAAAATAAGGATTTTTAATCATTTTGTGATGAAAATGGCATTGAACATAATTTTTCTGCACCTAGAACCCCTCGACAAAATGGAGTAGTTGAGAGGAAAAATAGATCTTTAGAAGTGATAGCTAGAACTTTGCTTAATCATACAATCCTTCCTAAATATTTATGGGTTGAAGCTGTAAATACTGCATGCTATATTATGAATAGAGCTTTAATTAGACCAATCTTAATGAAAACTCCATATCAATTATATAACGGAAGAAAACCAAACATTTCTCATCTTCATGTGTTTGGATGTAAATGTTTTGTGCTAAACAACAACAAAGACCATTTAGGTAAGTTTGATGCAAAATCTGATGAAGGTATATTCCTTGGCTATTCCTTGCACAGTAAAGCATTTAGAATTTATAACAAAAGAGATATGATTATTGAAGAATCTACCCATGTTGCTTTTGATGAAACTAACCTAATTTTGCCAAGAAAGGATGCTCTAGATGATATTTCATATTCGTTAGAAGGTATGCATATTCATGGTGAAGAGCACGAAGGAAAAGGAAAGGGAAATAATGAAGACTTTCAAATTGATGAAACAAAAATAAGTGCAGATCTTCCAAGAGAGTGAAGAACTTCTATATACCATCCTCTTGATAACATCATCAGTGACATATCTAAAGGGGTAACAACTAGACACTCTCTCAAAGATGTTTGCAATAATATGGCTTTTGTTTCTTTGATTGAACCCAAAAATTTAAAAGAAGCCATAATTTATGAACACTAGATTATAGCTATGCAAGAAGAGTTAAATTAGTTTGAAAGAAATAAAGTTTGGGAATTAGTTGAGAAACCTGGCAATCATCCAATTATAGGAACAAAATGGATATTCAGAAACAAATTAGATGAACATGGACTAGTAATTAGAAATAAGGCTAGACTAGTAGCCAAAGGATATAATCAAGAAAAAAGGTATAGATTATGAGGAAACATATGCTTCAGTAGCCAGATTAGAAGCCATTAGAATGTTATTAGCCTTTGCATCCATAATGGACTTTAAACTTTACCAAATGGATGTGAAAAGTGCCTTTTTAAATGGTTTTGTCCAAGAAGTATATGTGGATCAACCTCCTGGCTTTGAAAACTCAGAAAAGCCTAATCATGTTTTTAAACTAAAAAAGGCTTTATATGGTTTAAAACAAGCCCCTAGGGCTTGGTATGAACGTTTGAGTAAATTCCTTTTAGAAAAGGGTTTTTCAAGAGGTAAGGTTGATACTACCCTTTTTATTAAAATAAAATTGAATGATATACTCTTAGTACATATCTTTGTTGATGATATCATTTTTGGGTCAACTAATGATTCTCTTTGCAAAGAATTCTCTCAAGATATGTGTTAGTCGTCTTTTATGACTAACTTTTGTATAGAAAAGTTTTCCAAAATGTATATAGATCTCCCAATTTATGGTTATTTTTGGTAGGATTGTAAATATTTCTAGCTTAGTTTTCATATGTGCTCATTAGAAGCCTTCCTAATGAATTTAATGTAAATTTCACCTCAATTTCAGGTAAAAAGGAGAAAATTATGAAGGTGCAAAAGTTGTTGTCTTGCTAAGCTTGAACCATGAGCTTAGCGAGACCAAACCACTAAGCGAGATAGCAGTGGCTTAGCGATTGAGGATAAGCCAGAGAGAGTTCTTCCACGCCATCACGCGCCCAGCGTGTATGCAGCTCGCTAAGCGAGATGATTGTCTCTTCTGCGCTAAGCGCGAGATTGGCGCTAAGCCAAATCTCACTTACTCGCACTTAGCGTAAGAATGGCGCTAGCCGTCCCTTCGTGGATAGAAAGCCCTTTTTTAAGCCTGACTTGCGAAGAATGTGGGGAGGTCTGAATAGACGGCGAATTGTGTGTAGAGAACAGAGGAAAAGGTGAGCAAGGAAGCAAAGGCCCTAACTTTTAGGTAGATTGTAGGTTAAAGAGTAAGTCCTAGGTTTTTAGAGGTGGAGGAGGAATCCCCATTGCTTTGTAATCTGGTATTTTCTCTGAAACCCTTCTCCTATTTGTGAAAGTTGCTCCCTTGTAATGGAGGGCTAAAATCCTTTGTTGGGAATCTCTACTGAATACTTGATGTAAATATTATTATTAGCTATTTGAAGTTATTTTCATGTGTTCAATGTTTCTATCTACGCTTATTGTATGCATGCTTGTGGTTTGATCACCCATTGGTGTGTGCTGTTAGGAACTTTGGCATTGGAAAATGTACTTTTTCCTTAGAACTTGATAGAGCAAGGCTAGATAACTGCATTGCTAGGAAGTGCAAGGTTTTGGTTTTTATTATGTTGTTATTATAATGTTGTTTAAATTAAGCTAAGTTCAATAAGAGACATCTGTGAACGAAGTTTAGTTTAAATTAGTCCAAACTCACGAGACATCGGTGTTTGGTATTTTTGTCCTCAGTATAGAACACAAAAATAATTTTAAATAGAGAAAAACTCTAATTGCATCAAGTATCTCGGTAGAAGGACCCAACACTTTTACTTATTTGCTTTCACACTCAATTGCTTACGTTTACTGTTTCTTTGATTAGAATAGAAAATACCTTTGTTTTCAATTCATGACACTTAATTCTTTTTACAAGCACTTGCATTTTGAATGACACTTTTCCAACTAAAACAAGTTCCCTGAGTTTGATACTCGATTCATTCCGTTTTAATTATTTACTTGAACCCCGGTGCACTTGCCGGTTAGATTTCACATCCACAAAAAAAATAAGTAGTAGTACCAGGATGTGAACAATATGCAAAATGAATTTGAAATGTCAATGATGGGTGAGTTAAACTTTTCTCTTGGACTGCAAATCAAGCAAACAAAGAATCAAATATTTACCAGTCAATCAAAATATTGCGAAGACCTGATTCACAGATTTGGGATGGAAAATGCTAAACACATGGCTACTCCAATTAGTACATCTTGCTATCTGGAAAAAGATGAAACCGGTCAATCAATAGACATAAATAAACATAGAGGAATGATCGGATCTCTTCTTTATTTATCTGCAAGTAGACCTGATATAATGTTTAGTGTTTGTATGTGTGCAAGATATATTTCTGATTCCAAAGAATCTCATCTTAGTGCAGTTAAGAGAATCGTGAGATATCTATTAGGCACTATTAATCTAGGATTATGGTATCCTAAAAATTCCACTTGTAATCTAATAGGATACTCTGATTCTAATTTTTTCGGTTTCAAAACTGATAGAAAGAGCACTAGTGGAACCTATCATTATATTGGCTCTGTTCTAGTTTCATGGCATAGTAAGAAACAAAATATTGTTGCTTTATCCACTGCTGAGGCGGAATATATTTCTGTTGGTAGTTGTTGTGCACAGATACTTTGGATGAAACAACAAATTTTTGACTATGGATTAATTCTTAATCATATTCCCATTCGATGTGATAACACGAGTGTAATAAACCTATCCAAAAATCCTGTTCTGCACTCAAGAACCAAGCATATTGAGATTAGGCATCATTTCTTGAGAGATCATGTTCAAAATGGGGATTGTGTACTAGAATTCGTTGACACAAAGAATCAGTTAGCTGATATCTTTAGAAAACCTCTCCCCGAAGAAACCTTCTTTGCTATTAGAAGAGAATTAGGACTCTTAGATATCAATGACTTAGATAAATATTTAATTTGTTTGTTTATTATTTTCTTTTCTTATAAATGTTAAACTTTTGATTGTCCTTAATGATTGTTTTTGTTTGAATTTTGATTGTCTTTGATGTATATGTTTGAATTTTTTGGTGCTTGTTTTGATTGTTGATTGTTATTGATGATTGTTATACTGAATGTGTATGTCTTGTGAGTGAAAAATAGTTAGATTTTATAAAAATTCTGTTTTTAGGGTCTGGTAATCGTTTACCACTCTCTCTAACTGATTACCACCCTTGTAATCGATTACCACTCTGTCATACCCTAATTTCGTCCGGGGACCTTTGCTTGATGACATGCGACCATTCTTTGGTCCTTGTGAGGTGCTTGGCACCCATCATTAGGCAATTTATGAAATTCCAGGACATGCCGAAAAACCAAAAAAATGTTGATGCACAATCCGTAAGTTTCCGTGACACATCGGAAATCAAATGGAAGCATCGTTGCATAATTAAGTGAGGTTCCGTAACATTCCGTAAGTCAAAAAGGGGATGATTATGTAATCCGCAAGGTTCCGTAACATTACGGAAAGAAAACAAGTATCGTTACGAAATTCGTAAGTTTCCGTAACTTTACGAAAAAAGAATTACCAAAAAAACAGCAGAGGGGGGTGTACTTAGTAAAAATGGGGGTGCAAATAGCACCCAGGCCCATTTGGGCCCTCCAGAAGATTCCTCCAGAAGGCGGTTGCTTCTGGAGGAAGCAACCCTGCTCGCCTGGGCGAGCTGGGCGGCAACCACCTCCCCTATTTTACTATAAATAGGGGAGGAAAGCAAGAAGGAAGGGGTCCAGCCCCTTAGGCACTTCTCTCTCTTTCGAATTTGCTTGGAAAAATTGTTTCCGTGAAGAAAATCTAAGCCGAGGCGCTTCCGAAACGTTTCCGTAACGTTTTCCGTGAGGAATCTCGCAAAGGTTTCAACCGTTCTTCGACGTTCTTCATTCGTTCTTCATCGTTCTTCGATCTTCAACGGGTAAGTACCTCGAACCAAGCTTTTCGATTCATTTTATGCACCCGTGGTGGTCCACATCGTGTTTCGTGCATTTTTATTCTCATTTTGTTTATTTTTATACCCCCTGTTGACATGCTTAAGCCATTTCGCTTAAGTCATTTCTCGCTTAACTTAAAAATAAAATAAATTTCCACCGAACATTTGAATTGTATTATCCATTAACTTCGGTTAAAATAAATTCCGACCGTTCGGTCATGCCGTAACCACGTTGGAAATCAAAAAGAGGTAAAAAATAATATAATAATAAAAAAAACATCTTTTAGTAAAATAAAGCGGAAAATCAATCGGACGTTTTCTCTTTGGGATTTCTCATTCTTAATCGAATTGATTAATAACTAAAGTGAAACTAAGGCTAAAATCAACTCGCCTAGTCAAGCTCGTCCACAAAAATAGGCTTTTGAAGTTTGTCATTTCAATTTCTCACTAAGTAAAATGGATCATTTTTAAGGTCCAACGCCTTAAAATGATCACCACTTAAGTAAAAAAGAATCACTTGATAAGCAAGAACTACGTAGGTCTGATTTCCTCATCGCAATTGAGGATACGTAGGAGCAAAAGCCCCGCTTTTGTCGACCACCCCAAGAGATCGTTAATGGTCCAACGCCTTAACGTTTCTCTCCTTTCAAAATCAAAAGACCGTTTAATGGTCCAACACCTTAAATGACCTCTTGTTCAATAAAAACATATTTTGCAAAAAAAGACAAAAACAACTTAACCAAACACTTTGTTCCGAAAGAACTACGTAGGTCTGATTTTCTCATCCCAATTGAGGAATACGTAGGAGCAAAGGGAAACACCCTTGTCGACCACAAAAAAAGAAAAAATATAAAAAGGGTATAAAGGATACAAGAACATAAAAGGAACATAAAAATCAAAGTCATGTTTGCACATTCGATTAAAGGCTGCCGTCCCTTGGGACGGGCGTGTGGGGTGCTAATACCTTCCCCGTGCGTAAATACAACTCCCGAACCTTTCACTAAAAAGTTCGTAGATCGCGTCTTTTCCGGTTTTTCCGACGTTTTCCTCAAATAAACGTTGGTGGCGACTCCGCGCGTATTCTTTTCGTGGAACACGCATCCCGCGAGTCACGCGTCGCCCTCCCGCCGAAGGGTAGGTTGCGACAGTTGGCGACTCCGCTGGGGACTGTTTTTTAGAGAGTTAGGCCATTTAATCTTGTGCAATGTTTTATCATGACTTTCTCCTTTGTTGGTTTCCCTTTATTTGTTTTATGTTCTTGTGTATATAAACTATTTGTTGCTTTTAGTGTGTTTTAGAATGTATGCATGAGGTAAATATTTATTCATTTGATGCACACAAACACTAACACTATTTGCACACACTGTGAGTGAAAAAGGGCCCTATACCCGGGTTCATGGGAACATAAGGAGTGGAGGTGAATCTGTGATCATGCTAGGTCTCCGACTTGCTTGATTACAGTGAACCCTCATCTAGAGCTTTTCTCTTTGAAAACTTATTGTTGCTAGTAGTCCCTACTGCTGCAATATGTTCTTCGAAGGGGATGATACCTCTAGAAACCATCAAGAGAGATATGACTACCTTGGGGATTATTGCTAAAAGCCTAGTTAGTTCTCTCCCTTATAGGTCCCTTAAATAGGGGCACGGAGCAAACACGCTGCGTGCCATTTTTCACACTGTCATGCATAAGTATCATATACCCGTTTGCTTATGTTCAGTGAATATTATCATAATACTATGTACATCCCCGTATTGTACCTTTCGCATGTGCATCATGTGCGGGTTCCGTCTTAATCCCCTCTCTTGGGCAAACCAACGGAGGGTCCGTGTCACCTTCTTAAATACATACGTTGGGCACTTTGCTACCCCAAGACGTTGTATCTAAGAAGGAGACAATTTCCCGAGCTCCCGTATTCATAAATTGCATCCGTGTCATATGCATTCCTTCATGCATTCATCCATTCCACCCATGATAGATGTCGGAGTTTTGATTCTGCATTTGTCCGTTATCATATTCCAGCCTCACATTTTGCATGAGTCATGGCATCATCATGCATATGCGTTCAACAAACTTTTTGATCTGCAAAATTGCATACCATTTGTTTTCATGTTTGCTCATCCTTGTGTTTTCCTATACAAAAACAAAAAAGGGGAAGCGTGAAACTTCACACTACATTCTTAGTTGCATGTGTTAGGCACCATGAGCCAACCATGTTGGGATCATAAACCCATTTCTATAAAAAAAAAAAACACACAACAACAAAACAAAATAATTGAACATGGTACCTAATGCATGGTTAACTAGGAAATGGTGTTTCTTCGGGCATCTCAATTTCATAATTACATTTTCCATGCATAGCTTAAAGTATGCCCGAGTCATTCATCCCTATGAGATGTTGTTGAAGTATTGGCGATCAGAATTGCCATTCCTTGGATTATAGGGTTGAACCAAGCTCATGCTTTTATAAAAAGGTTCATCAAGTCAAAATATGGAAGTAACCGTCTTGCAAAATTGGGGCAAAAGATGAATCGAGTCACATCACTGCTTCGTCTACTGCCAAACATATTTAGGATTGTTTATGTCCTTGTTACTTCCAGTTTCACCTTGACAAAGATGTCATGGACCATGTTGAAAATCTAAATTGATTCAACCCCATATCCTGCGTAAAAATTCGCAATCTTCAACTGTACATCATTCGCATACATCCATGCTTTTCATTGGTTGCATTGCTCATTGCATTCTTTCCTTGAAAAATAAAATAAAATAAAATAAAATGAACTTAATCATTGTTATAAAAAAAAAAAACATGCTTTACGGCGTCCTCACCGAACTTGTGCTAGAGCTAGAGTAATGGGTGAAGTAGAGGAGATACAAGAGAAGATGAAGGCCGACATGGAGGCCATTAAAGAGAAAATGGCCACAATGATGGAGGCCATGATGAGCGTGAAGAAGATAATGGAAGCCAATGCGGTTGCAATTGCCGCTACCCGCGTTGTTGCTAAGGTGAACCTGATGTCCCCATCCGGCATCAACCAAATGAATCATCCAACCTCAGATATGGTAGGCAAAGATTTGGGAAGTACGAGCAGCCCCCATAATGTACAAATTCAAAACGAGCACGCCTTCCCGCCATATGGCTTGCCTCTCAACTATACGCCACCCAAAGTGGCGTACACTCCCAATAAGAATGTCAATAACTCCACTCCTATACCCATTGAGAGCCAACAACCTCAATCTGATCATGCACATGTCTCTCGACCCATGGAGGAGACACATGAAATTCCCCACCATGATCTAGCCAACTTCGAGCCTTGCCTCGGATATGCTGCTGAAGGGCAAGCAGTTGGTGGTATACCCCTGCAAAACACTTTGGAGGGCCCTCAATATCATCCACAAACACAACCCTCACGTTCCACAGCGAGTAAAAACCCTCATGCTATGGCAGAAATGGGAAAGTTGGATCATCTAGAGGAAAGGCTCAGGGCCATTGAAGGAGGTGAAGATTATGCCTTTGCTAACCTAAAAGAGTTGTTCCTAGAACCCAATATCATCACCCCTCCCAAGTTCAAGGTGCTGGACTTTGACAAGTACAAGGGGACTACTTGTCTCAAGAACCATCTAAAGATGTATTGTCAGAAGATGGGGGAATACGCAAAAGATGAGGAATTGTTGATACATTCCTTCCAAGAAAGTCTTACTGGGGTAGCTGTTACCTGGTACACTAACTTGGAACCTTCCCGAGTCCATTCTTGGAAGGACCTAATGGTTGCCTTTGTTAGGCAGTATCAGTACAATTTTGATATGGTTCCGGATATGATGCAACTACAGAACATGTGCAAAAAGGGGGACGGATCATTCAAAGAACACGCCCAAAAGGTGGAGGGATCTGGCGGCCCAGGTGGTACCCCCAATAATGGAAAGGGAGACGATAATCGTGATGGTAGACACATTATCGGTACTCTACTATGAAAAGATGGTGGGCTGCGCACCCTCAAAGCTTTGCAGATTTGGTCTTCGCCAGTGAAAGGATCAATGTGGGTCCAAAAAGAGGCAAATTTGATCATCCTACTAGGACGACTGAGAAAACTGGGGCAAATAAAGAGGGTGAGGATGAGGGAGAAACCCATGCTGTGACTACCATTCCTGTACGGCCAAGTTTCCCACCAACCCAACAATATCTTTACTCAGCCAATAACAAACTTTCTCCTTACCCACCACCCAGTTATCCACAAAGGTCATCCCTAAATCTACCACAAAGTCTGTCTACCGCACTTCCAATGACGAACACCACCTTTAGCACAAACCAAAAAACACCAACCAAGAAGCGAATTTTGCAGCGAGAAAGCCTGTAGAATTCACCCCAATTCCAGTGTCCTATGCTGACTTGCTCCCATATCTACTTGATAATTCAATGGTAGCCATAACCCTATCCAAGGTTCATCAACCTCCATTTCTCCGAGAATACGACTCGAACGCAACGTGTGCTTGTCACGGAGAAGCCCCGGGGCGTTCCATTGAGCATGGTAGGGCTCTGAAGCGTAAGGTGAAAGGTCTAATTGATGCGGGCTGGCTGAAATTTGAGGAGAATTGCGTGTAAATCCTGACATTGACAAGAGATGCCACACATGGGGCAATTTTGAAAGCTGTTGTTAGGTGTCCCTAATGACTCATCAGGGTTTCCAAGTTTATGCCATTATTGTAAACCACAGCTACAATGTTAAATGAAATGGATAAAGTTGATATCTTTGTCCCTCATCCTCTCACAAACGCATGTTTGCTTATTCAACTTTCACCGGAATGTGGGTGTAAGCCATTGGTCTGTTTGCTCAAGCAACCTGCGCTCCTGAGTGTTGACTTCCAAGACCGTTCAATCAGAGATTACTCATCTTGCACGGGGTGCCGTAAAACAACGAGCAAAGTTCAAAACAAATAAGTTTCAAAATAAAAAATAGGTTTCAAAATAAAAAATAAAAAGGCATTTGATTGACTGTGTTTTCAAGTAAAAATATAGACGTTCATGTGACCTCATTTTGTCTTTTTAGAGAGAAGTGAGTTATCAAGAATAGGATGTTGGACAAATGGCCTCAGTTACCTTAAGAAAAAGGGGGGTTGAATTAAGATGCAAAGACTATTCCCCAATTGAACTATCACTCTTTCTTTTTGGATTAACAATGCACCCTTAACATGAATTACTCAAAAGACTATTCAAAATAAACTTCTTTAAAGCAAAAGATAAATAGCAATAAAAGAAGTTTAAAGGAAGAGAGGAATGCAAACTTGATTTATACTGGTTCGGCCACTTCCCGCGCCTACGTCCAGTCCTCAAGAAACCCACTTGAGATTTTCCACTCTCTTTGTAAAACTCCTTTTACAAAGTCTGAACCACACAGGGACAACCGTTCCCTTGTGTTCAAGAATCCTCTACAATAAGAGACTCTCAGTCTCTTAATCCCTTTTCAGAAGTAAGAAGAAGAGAAGAAGAATTCTCTCTTAAAAGGGATAGATTGTACAATGAAGACCAATCAAAATTCCTTATTGAATATGCAAGTGGTTGACCAAGGAATCTTTCTGAGAGGATAAGACAGTTCAGTTCAGAAAAACTCTTAATCTTTTGAGAGGATAAACTTTGTGGGCAATGAAAACTCTCTTTAAATTCGTGTTTCCAAGTCACCTTTGATGGCCATTCATAAACCATTTGAATAGATGTGACTCTTGGAAATTATTTTCTGAAAATCTCCTCTGGTAATCGATTACAAGACTTGTGTAATAGATCACAGGCTTTAAAATTTGAATAAATTGCTGGTAATCAATTACCATCCATGTGTAATCGATTACACATTATAAATTTTGAATTCAAATTTCTAGTGACTATTATAAACATTTTCAGCTGCTGGTAATCGATTACCGGAGAGCAAATCTCAATTTGAAATGATAGAATTCTTTGGTCAAACCTTTTGTTTTTTCAATTTGGAAACTTCTTCCAAAAGATTCTAGAAATCAACTTGATCATATATCTTGACTTTCTTGGATTCTTGTCTTGAATAAAACTTAGAAGCACTTGATCCTTTAGCATCATCAAGACATCAAAACATCTTGCTTCTACATAGGAGTCATTTGACTTAATCCATCAAAAAATCCTTCAACTATTTCTCGTCCTTGGAAAATTCTTTTTGCAAGAATCAACTGCTTCTTTCATTCTTCCTCACTACGAGGCTATGAAAACAAGACAACGATTGGTACCTCAAAGCCTTACACTGGGGCAATGAGGGGCATCGTGCATGAACCTCAAACGAACCTAGGGGCAGATTAGAAGTTCTCACTCAATAGGTTCCCAGCTACAAGGTCATGACGAAAGACAACGATTGGTACCTCAAAGCCTTACACTGGGGCAATGAGGGGCACTGTGCATGAGCCTCAAGTGAACATAGGGGCCGATCAAAAGTTCTCACCCATCGATGTTTTTAACAAAAAAAAGGGGGGGGGACAAACCCTAGGATTTCAATGGATTGATCAAACATCAAACGACTCCATTGCCGTCACTCCAAAATGGTCAAGTGACTAAATCAAACAGAACACACACTCTGAGGGAGTTCCCGGAGAGATTTGCAAAAAAGATAGGGTGAGGTTGCATGAATTATCACCTCTTTCAAAAGGACAGTCAATCTGTGTTTTCCAAAAAAAAATTAAATCAAAATCAAAATCACAAAATAGGGAAAGAATGTCATGAACATTGTACAACTTTCCATTACATTGCATTGTTTCAAATGAAGTCCGCATTTACCAAATTTCACGACAAAGGTTGCATGCATCTGCATCCCTAAAAATCATGTTAACTGCATAGATTTCCTACATCTAATGTCCAAATCTTGTGGATT
>NC_038250.2:37183586-37188378 GCF_000004515.6 Glycine max | reverse complement strand
CTTTCGATGAGTCGATCTCTTGCTTTCTCATAAGGGTGGACCTTGGGTACTAGTTACCCTCACCGTTGAGAGGACTACACGTCCTCACCATCAGAGGGCTGCACGCCCTCACCTCTAGAGGACTACATGTCCTCGCCTTGAGAGGGCTACACGCCCTCACCTTGGGTACTAGTTGCCCTCACCGTTGAGAGGACTACACGTCCTCGCCTTGAGAGGACTACACGTCCTCACCATCAGAGGGTTGCACGCCCTCACCTCCAGAGGACTACATGTCCTCGCCTTGAGAGGGCTACACGTCCTCACCTTGGGTACTAGTTACCCTCACCATCAGAGGGTTGCACGCCCTCACCTCCAGAGGACTACATGTCCTCGCCTTGAGAGGGCTACACGTCCTCACCTTGGGTACTAGTTACCCTCACCGTCAGAGGGCTACACGCCCTCACCTTGAAAGGACTACACGTCCTCGCCAGCAGAGGGCTGCACGCCCTCACCTCCAGAGGACTACACCTCCTCGCCTTGAGAGGGCTGCACGCCCTCACCTTTAGAGGGCTACGTGTCCTCATTTTCAGTGTGCTCGACATCCACACCTTAAAAGAATTTAAGGTCCTCTGCCCTTAAATACTTAACCGAGACTTGCACTTCCGATTAAGGGGCCAGTAGTTTCCTTTTAACGGTTCCTGGGCCACCCCCTGATATTGGAGGAGGGCCAACTGTGCGAGCACAACCAGAGAGGGAGGCTATCACACAGCTACTATGCATACCGGGGCAAGATTTCACCCGTGCCGCTGCAAAGAGATGAGTGCGGATCATGCGCACTAACATGACCACTCTTACACAGATATAGATGACATTGGTACTTAGCAACATTCTGCCCAGCGACCGCAATGCCAATCTGCCCCTGCAAAAGTATCAGTTGGTCTGTGTCGTCCCAACATGGGTAAGTATGCATATAGTTCAACTGATTTCTGATACCATCTATTGTTTGCAGGGATCGCACCCAAGAGACACCCAGTGGACCCGAAGAAGTCCAACAGGGCCCTGGGGTTTCCAGCTCTGGTTACGGGCCTCTGTAGTCCTACAGGGTGCCCGTTCCCCCCGGCAAGGTCACATCATCATAGGTAAGTATGCACATCGCTCAACTGATTTCTGATTTCATCTATTGTTTGTAGGGATCGCGCCTGCAAGACACCCAGTGGACCCGAAGAAGTCCAACAGGGTCTTGGAGTTGTCAAGCTCTAATTACGGGTCTCTGTCAGTTCTACGGAGTACCTGTCACCTCCAGCAAGGGCATCAGGCCCCCTACTAATCGAGCTTTCATCAAGAAGTACTGCGTCTCCAGGCAGGCGCAGGGCGAAACACCACAGCAGCCTGGGGATGGTCGGTAGCGGGCAATAGACGCACCGCCACCACCTTTAGAGTTCACCTCTGCTCATCCACAAAAAGGTTAGAGCGTTGCCTACGACACATGGACGACCAGCAGACTACCAAGTCCAAAGCCAAAGGTAAGCAAAGTACTAGGTCAGTGACTGACAAGTCATAACGCGTCCAGCTAAAGACGTTAAAGAAGCGCTACTAGGAGGCAACCTAGTACCTTTTGAATCTATGCTTGTTATTTGATCACTTTTTATAGTAGGACGCACCTAGTTGCTCATGATCCTGGGGATTTAAATAAAACAAGCGCAAGCTCGGAAGGTAGTCATACCTCACAAAATATATATATGTATGTTTAGGTAGTGAAAATACCTTAGATATGCATGTATGTAAACAAAAAAATACTTCACAAAATATATATATGTATGTTTAGGTGGAGAGATACCTTAGATGTGCGTGTATGTAAACAAAAAATACTTCACAAAATATATATTTGTATGTTTAGGTAGAGAGATACCTTAGATGTGCGTGTATGTAGCAAAAAAATACCTCACAAAACATATATATGTATGTTTAGGTGGCAAGATACCTTGGATATGCATGTATATAGCAAAAATACCTCACAAAAATATGCACATGTTTAGGTAGCAAAATACCTCATGAAAAAAAAAAAGAAGAGAAGAAAAACAAACAAGAAAAAGAAATAAACAAATAAAAAAAAAAGAAAAAAAAGAGAGAAAAAAGAGAGAAAAAAGAAAAATAAGTTGTTTAGCTGAAAAACCGATATGCTTTTGAAAAGAGATGACTTCCAACTTTTCTTTGGAAAAATTCACTGATCATAACTAGTTTTTGAAAAAATGTGTATACACCTGAAGGGTGAATGCTGTGAAGATTTTCCCGGACGCCCGAAATGGACTCGAATGAATGCACAAATTGATAAAAGAACATATTTTGGAAACATTGGGTTGATTTAAAATAGAGGAAATAAATCCTGAGCCCTAGCATCACATGACCATAAGAATTTGACACTTGAGTGTCCGCATAGGTGCATGCATAACCAGTTTTGCATAAAATTTCCAAATCATCATTTTTGCATTTGTGTCATGGAAATAATGTGGGGCATCCCTTTTTATCCTTGGACCAAACCAAACCCTGACATGTATCATGTCTAGCCATTCTACAAGCCTTGAGCCAAAATCCTGACTCACCATAAACCTTACCCTCGGAAGCAAAAAAAAAAAGAAGGAAAGGAAATTTCCAATCAAAGAGAAAGCAAAAAAGGAAGGAAAGGAAATTCCCAATCAAAGAGAAAGCAAAAAAGGAAGGAAAGGAAATTCCCAATCAAAGAGTGGGAGAAAGAGAAAAAAGAAAAGAAAGGAAATTCCCAATCAAAGAGTGGGAGAAAGAAAAAAGAAAAGAAAGAAAATTCCCAACCAAAGAATGGGAGAAAGTAAAAAAGAAGGAAGCTCCTGGTCAAAGAAACCAGAAGAAATGTGCAGAGAGGTCTTTAGACTGGACAATATCTGAACAATACAGAATTGTCACCAAATGAACAAAAAGAAGGAAAGGAAACCGTGACCTAAAATGGTCTTCTCCCTTTAATTGCCAACCAAAATCAGTGCGCTAGCGACTTTTTCGCCCCACACTAAACAAAAACAGAAAAGGAAAAGCCAACAAAAAAATCAAAAGCCAAAAATAATCAAAAGCCGAAAAACTCCCCAAAAGAACCCATTCCCAAGGGAAGTCCTATTTGATCCATGATCACGCATGTAATTTTTGATTTGATAGGAAATAATTTGCAAAGTCAAGTCATGACATATCTATGGTTCGGAATTAGGATGAAACACTTACCTGTGCGAGATTGATACACTTTGAGTGGATTTCTTCTATTTTTGTCGAACCCAGTGTTTCCTCTAAATGGTCATTTAGAAACGAAATGCTAACATCCAAAATCTCATTTATGGTTATGGGAGATTTCATCAGCAGACTCTCCTTCCCCGGTAGACGCATTGTTTTTCACTCAAAAAAGCATATGCTGCTCTAAATCAGTTGGAATATTTGTCTCTTTGCTAAAGCATGTTTGCATTTTAGTCGAGAAAACACCGAGACTTTTTCAAGTCTCACAAATTATCCAGAACTACGTAGGTCTGAGTTCCTCATTGGAGGATACGTAGGAGCAAGAGCCTCGCTTTTGTCGACCACACCGCCTTTTGTTGTCTTGACTCAAGAGCTGGTAGCCCGCGGAGACACCTTACGGTTATCCGCACCTCGTCATTCAGTGATCCCAAGTGTGATTGACGAGCAGAGACCAAGTTTGGTCATTCTGCACCCATGATACGCGGAGATACCTTATGGTTATTCGCACCCCTTTTGTCATCCAGAGGCGGCGGGCCCGATGACAAGCAGAGACCAAGTTTGGTCATTCTGCACCCATGATACGCGGAGATACCTTATGGTTATTCGCACCCCTTTTGTCATCCAGAGGCGGCGGGCCCGATGACAAGCAGAGACCAAGTTTGGTCATTCTGCACCCATGATACGCGGAGATACCTTATGGTTATTCGCACCCCTTTTGTCATCCAGAGGCGGCGGGCCCGATGACAAGCAGAGACCAAGTTTGGTCATTCTGCACCCATGATACGCGGAGATACCTTATGGTTATTCGCACCCCTTTTGTCATCCAGAGGCGGCGGGCCCGATGACAAGCAGAGACCAAGTTTGGTCATTCTGCACCCATGATACGCGGAGATACCTTATGGTTATTCGCACCCCTTTTGTCATCCAGAGGCGGCGGGCCCGATGACAAGCAGAGACCAAGTTTGGTCATTCTGCACCCATGATACGCGGAGATACCTTATGGTTATTCGCACCCCTTTTGTCATCCAGAGGCGGCGGGCCCGATGACAAGCAGAGACCAAGTTTGGTCATTCTGCACCCATGATACGCGGAGATACCTTACGGTTATCCGCACCCCTTTGCCATTCAGACACAGTCGTGTCCGATGGCACGCAGAGACCAAGTTTGGTCATTCTGCACCCATGATACGCGGAGATACCTTATGGTTATTCGCACCCTTTTGTCATCCAGAGGCGGCGGGCCCGATGACAAGCAGAGACCAAGTTTGGTCATTCTGCACCCATGATACGCGGAGATACCTTATGGTTATTCGCACCCCTTTTGTCATCCAGAGGCGGCGGGCCCGATGACAAGCAGAGACCAAGTTTGGTCATTCTGCACCCATGATACGCGGAGATACCTTATGGTTATTCGCACCCCTTTTGTCATCCAGAGGCGGCGGGCCCGATGACAAGCAGAGACCAAGTTTGGTCATTCTGCACCCATGATACGCGGAGATACCTTACGGTTATCCGCACCCCTTTGCCATTCATACACAGTCGTGTCCGATGGCACGTAGAGACCA
>NC_038250.2:37175900-37181401 GCF_000004515.6 Glycine max | reverse complement strand
TGTTCAATAAAACATATTTTGCAAAAAAGACAAAAACAACTTACCAAACACTTTGTTCCGAAAGAACTACGTAGGTCTGATTTTCTCATCCCCAATTGAGGAATACGTAGGAGCAAAGGGGAACACCCTTGTCGCCCACAAAAAAAGAAAAAATATAAAAAGGGTATAAAAGGATACCAAGAACATAAAAGGAACATAAAAATCAAAGTCATGTTTGCACATTCGATTAAAAGGCTGCCGTCCCTTGGGACGGGCGTGTGGGGTGCTAATACCTTCCCCGTGCGTAAATACAACTCCCGAACCCTTTCACTAAAAAAGTTCGTAGAATCGCATCTTTTCCGGTTTTTCCGACGTTTTCCTCAAATAAACGTTGGTGGCGACTCCGCGCGTATTCCTTTCGTGGAACACGCATCCCGCGAGTCTCGCGTCGCCCTCCCGCCGAAGGGTAGGTTGCGACACACTCCCTGTAATCAATTACCAGAGGGCTTGGTCAGCTGCAGGATACTCCTGTAATCAATTACAGCTCATCCCTATCTATAAATACTTTGTTTTTCTCTCTCCTTGCACAACCCTTTTCTCCCTCGCTCTCCTTGACTGCACCCCTCCCTCTCCAAACTTCAAATCTCCATAACTTTCTCATTTCTTGTCCAAATCACTTCAAACAAAGCTCAAATTTCTTCTTTTTGAATTCTCTACAAATCCCACCAATCCGAATTTTCAGAAACAAGCTCAAATGGCCGAATCCTCAAAGAAGAGAAAGGGATCCTCCTCCACCACCACCGCTGTAGGCCAACGCCGCCACAGAACATCTGATGATCCACCAGGACCAAATCCTCCTTCCTTTTCATCTCCCAGGTCATTAACTTTGTTTTCTTTCGATGACCAATGTCAAAGGTATTATTCCTAATTTTCCAATCGTGTCATTCTCGATCCTATGTATTTAGATGTCGAATTCTTTGATGATGAAATCTTTGATTGCTATCAAGTGTTTCAAATTTCTGAATTAGTTGAGTTTATGTCTCTAAAATTTCCATATTATCCTGAATTAGTTAGAGTCTTTTACAATAATCTGAAAATTCAGGATGGAGTCATTTTTTTTGAGGTGCATCAAATCCCTATTGTTATTAATAAATCTCTAGTTTATTCTCTGACTAAACTGAGCAGTCAGGGTGTTCCTTTTGAGGGCACTCTAGTTGATGACTGGAAGCATGTCTATTCTAGGAATGATGCCCATAAAATGGTCTGCAATGACCATGCTCACATGACCGACAGATTGCTTGCAGGGTCATTCACCTTTGAGTGTCGCATCATGCATTATGTCCTTTGTCAAGTTTTGCTTCCCAGGTCCACCAATCTTGCTCAGGCCTTTGAGGAGGATTTAATCTTGTTATAGGCTCTTCAAACTAGTCATCAAATTGATTGGGCCCATCTTGTTAGGTACCGAATGCATAAGGCATTACGAGCCAATGCACCTCTTTCGTATCCCCATCTTGTTACCTTGTTTCTTCACCATTTCAATGTTCCTTTAGAGGATGAACCTTTTGTTAAGGTTAAAAGATCTTTTGCTATTGGTGCTGGTGCTGTTACTTCTTTCGGATATCAGAAAGATATGGATGGCCAATGGGTGCGTAAGCAAGACCTGCCACCTCCCATTCCTGATGAACGTGTTGGACAAGTGGCCTCAGATATCTTAAGAAGGGGGGGGGGGGGTTGAATTAAGATATTACAAACTATTTCCCCAATTAAAATTCTATTTCACTTTCTATTCAAGTTACAAATTCCCTTAATAATGAACTTCTTAAATATTAATTCAAATAGAACAATCTGCATATAAATATAAAACAATAATAAATAAAAGAGTTTAAGGGAAGAGAAAGTGCAAACTCAAATTTATACTGGTTCGGCCACACCCTTGTGCCTACGTCCAGTCCCCAAGCAACCCACTTGAGAGTTTCACTATCTTGTAAAATCCTTTTACAAGTTCTAAACACACAAGGACAATCCTTCCTTTGTGTTTAGAATTCTTTTACAACAAGAGACCCTCGATCTCCTAATCCCTTAGAGAATTAGAAAGAGAAGAAGAAGGAATCTCTCTTGAAAGAGATAGATTTTACAATCTGAGCACTCAAATGATTCCTTAATGAATTGCAAGTAGATTGGCCAAGGAATTCTTAAGGGGATAAAATGATTTTTCCCTTTGAGAGAATAAACACTTGTTGTTCTGAAAAACTCTAAGCAAATTCGTGTTCTAAGTCACATATATATAGACCATTGGTGGTCATGTAAAAACCTTTTGAGAAGTTGTGACTCTTAGAAACATTTTTCTGAAAATCTTGTCTGGTAATCGATTACAGGATTTGTCTAATCGATTACAACTTTTAAAATTTGAATTAAAACGTTTATTAACTGCTGGTAATCGATTACCAATATTGTGTAATCGATTACACAGTCTAAAATTTGAATTCAAATATTTAGTAGTTGTTGTAAAGCAGTTTTGGCCACTGGTAATCGATTACATCCTCTGGTAATCGATTACCAGAGAGTAAATCTCTTGAAAAACACTTTTAACTTAAATTACTTGGCCAAACCTTTTGCTATATCAATTAGGAATTCTCTTCCTAAAATACTAGTGATCATCTTCATGTTGTGGCTTGTAATCTTGAATCATTGTCTTGAATTTAAACTTGAAAAGCCCATTTGCATCATTTGCATCAAATCATCATCAAAACATCAAGGGCATTTGCTTCTACAATCTCCCCCTTTTTGATGATGACAATACAGGTCCTGAAATCAAGATTCAAGCAAGCAATGTATATATATAAAATTTGCGTTCACTCCCCCTATGTTTTGGAATTGATGATCACTTGATTTCTAAGCTTTTTCTAAGCCTTTCTACACCCCATTTTTCTCCCCCTTTGGCATCATCAAAAAGCCAAAGAAGTTGGGAATCAAACCAGATATAAAATGAAGTGGAAACAGATCAATATCAAAGTATAAGGCATAACCAATCAAACTCACAAATAAGACATGACCAAACCAGAATCCAAACAATTTAAAATCCAAAACCACATAATATCAAAGCACAAAAGTCTGAAATCCAAATACTACAAGATAAATAAAGTAATGAACAAAATGATCTAAGTAGCATAGCCAAAATACACGTCTTATAAGAGACATAAAATTAGAAACTAAATTCTAAGAGGGTGGAGGTGGTGGTGGAAGATTGAAACTCTGACGAATGTAACCTATATCCTCTTCAAGTTGTGTGAGGCGAATATCCATGCCGGCAAAACGTGTATCTAATGAGTCGAAACTTTCACCAACATAAGAACGAAGACCTCGTAATTCGATAAGGACTTCATTCATGAATGCTGAATCATCTCGCTGAGGAGGAGGTGAAGGAGTATGCTCATCTTGAGGAGGGAGTGCATCTTTCTTCAGCCATTGACCATTCCGATCCTTATGGTAACCAAAGGAAGTCACTGCACCAGCACCAATTGCAAAGGAACGCTTGACTTGAACAAATGGTTCATCATCAAGCGGAATTTGAAAATGACGCAAAAACAAAGTTATCAATTGTGGGTAAGGGAGAGGTGCATTGGCCCATAATGCCTTATGCATTCGGTACCGAACCAAGTGGGCCCAGTCGATCTGATGACCGGTAAGGAAAGCCCACATCAGAATCAAATCCTCCTCAGAGGCTTGTGCTAAATTTTAAGACTGGGGAAGCAAAATTCTAACAATTATATAGGGCATGATGCGATTATCAAAAGTTAATGATCCGACCAGCAATCTACCGGTAAATGAGTTAATTATACATTGCAGACCATACGGCGAGCATCATGACAAGAATAATCAAATTGCCAGTCATCAACAATGGTGCCCTCAAAAGGTGCACCTTGACTGGGTAAATGAGTTAAAGAAAAGAACAATGACTGATCAATGATCATAGGAATACCATGCACCTCAGAGGAAATAATGCCATCTTGAATTTTCAAATTGCAGTAGAAGACCTTTACAAGTTCAGGATAATGTGGCAATTTTAATGACATGAAATCAACAAGGCCAGAATTTTGAAACACTTGATAGCAATCAAACATTTCATCATTCAAGAAATCTATGTCTAGGTACTTAGGGTCTAAGATGATCCTAGAAGAAAATTGAGAAAGGTACCGTAGACACTGATCATCGGATGAAAACAAAGTGGATGATCTTGGAGATGACAAAGAGGGATGAATAGGTGTTGTGGGTGCTTCGGATGGTCCGTGGCGGCGATGGGCAGCAGCAGCGGCGGTGGAGGATGATCCCTTTCTCTTCTTCGATGATTCTGCCATTTGATGAAGTTTTAGTGGATTTCAATCGGTGGAAATGAAAGAGGAGTGAAAAAGAGGAAGATTGGGCTTTACGGGACGTGATTTGGTGAAGATTTGAGTAAGATACGAAGGTTGGAAGATTTAGAGATGGAGGAGGCGTGAAGGGAGGCCTTGGCTGCGCTACAACTCTGATTTCGTGAGTATTTATAGACAAGGACGAGTTGTAATCGATTACAAGGATTGGTAATCGATTATAGGAGTAATAAGCCTTCTGGTAATCGATTACATGATGTTGTAATCGATTATAGGCTGCCTGTTCTTGTGTAATCGATTACACTAGATGGTAATCGATTACCAGAGCATAAACTAGGCTAGTTTCTTAAAAACAATACCTATGTCTATGCTAAATACATCTAATATGATTAATCATCACTACTAATGCACTTAATTCAATCATTCAACTATAAAACACACAGGAATACATAAATTCTATCATAATAACAAGAATTTAAACAAAATCAATCAAAGTAACATATAAACAATCAATCATAAGAGTAAATTAATCAATCAATCCTTATTTTTCTAAATCACTAACATCTAAGAGGCCTAATTCCCTTCTAATAGAGAAGAATGCTTCTTTAGGGAGAGGTTTTGTGAAAATATCAGCAAGTTGATTCTTAGTATCAACAAACTCTAATACACAATCTCCCTTTAGGACATGATCTCTAAGAAAATGGTGTCTAATTTCTATATGTTTAGTTCTAGAGTGTTGAACTGGATTCTTGGAGAGATTAATTGCACTTGTATTATCACATCTAATAGGTATATGGTCAAGAAGAATTCCATAATCAGAAAGTTGTTGCTTCATCCATAAGATTTGTGCACAACAACTGCCGGCAGAAATATATTCCGCTTCTGCAGTGGATAAAGCAACACTATTTTGTTTCTTACTGTGCCAAGAAACTAGAGTAGATCCAATGAATTGACAAGTTCCACTAGTGCTCTTTCTATCTGTTTTAGAACCGGCAAAGTCTGAATCAGAATATCCAATTAAGGTGCATGTGGAATTTCTAGGATACCATAAACCTATGTTTGTAGTGCCTACCAAATATCTAATGATTCTTTTAACAGCATGAAGATGTGATTGTTTAGGATTTTGATTGAAATCTAGCACACATACACACACTA
>NC_038250.2:37097244-37175800 GCF_000004515.6 Glycine max | reverse complement strand
AGTGTTGCTTCATCCATAAGATTTGTGCACAACAACTGCCGGCAGAAATATATTCCGCTTCTGCAGTGGATAAAGCAACACTATTTTGTTTCTTACTGTGCCAAGAAACTAGAGTAGATCCAATGAATTGACAAGTTCCACTAGTGCTCTTTCTATCTGTTTTAGAACCGGCAAAGTCTGAATCAGAATATCCAATTAAGGTGCATGTGGAATTTCTAGGATACCATAAACCTATGTTTGTAGTGCCTACCAAATATCTAATGATTCTTTTAACAGCATGAAGATGTGATTGTTTAGGATTTGATTGAAATCTAGCACACATACACACACTAAACATTATATCAGGCCTACTAGCAGATAAATAAAGAAGTGATCTGATCATACCTCAATATTGCTTAACATCTATTGACTGACCGGTTTCATCTTTATCTAGATAGCAAGTAGTGCTCATTGGTCTAGCCATGTGCTTAGCATTTTCCATGTCGAATTTGTGGATTAACTCTTTGCAATACTTGGATTGATTGACAAAGATACCATCCTTAGTTTGTTTAATTTGTAATCCAAGAAAGAAGTTAAGTTCTCCCATCATTGACATTTCAAACTCACTTTGCATGTCATGGGAGAATTCCTTGCACAACAATTCGTTAGTGGATCCAAAAATAATGTCATCAACATAAATTTGAATTAATAAAATATCATGTGATTTTCTCTTTATAAAAAGAGTAGTATCCACTTTTCCTCTAGAAAAGTCCTTTTCTAAAAGGAACTTACTTAGACGCTCGTACCAAGCCCTAGGGGCTTGTTTCAAGCCATATAAAGCCTTTTTCAATTTATAAACATGATTTGGCTTATCTAATATTTCAAAACCTGGTGGTTGTTAAACATATACTTCTTCTTGAATTAAGCCATTCAGAAAAGCACTTTTAACATCCATTTGATAAAGCTTAAAATTCATTATGGATGCATATGCTAAGAGCATTCTAATGGCTTCTAATCTAGCAACTAGAACATATGTTTCCTCATAATATATACCTTCTTCTTGATTATATCCTTTTGCAACTAATCTAGCCTTATTTCTAATGATTATTCCATGTTCATCTAACTTATTTCTAAATACCCATTTTGTTACTATGATGGGATAATTTTTAGGTTTCTCTACAAGTTCCCACACATTGTTTCTTTCAAATTGATTCAGTTCTTCTTGCATGGCAATAATCCAGTTATCATCTACTATGGCTTCTTTTATATTTTTAGGTTCAATCATAGATACAAAAGCCATATTATTGCATAAATCTTTAAGAGAATGTCTAGTTGTTACCCCTTTTGAGATATCACCAATAATGTTGTCAAGGGGATGATCTTTTGAAGCTTTCCATTCTTTTGGAAGTTCATCATTGGATTTGACTTCTTCTAGAGGATCTTCATTGCTTCCTTTACCTTTTCCTTTAGAATCTTGTCCATGAATATGCATTTGTTCTAAAGATTCTGCAATATCATCTAGCATATTCTTTCTTGACAAGATAGCATTAGATTCATCAAAGGTAACATGAATGGATTCCTCAATATTCATAGTTCTTTTATTATATATCCTATATGCTTTGCTTTGTAATGAATATCCAAGAAAGATGACTTCATAAGATTTTGCATCAAATTTTCCTAGATTATCTTTACCATTATTAAGCACAAAGCATTTGCAACCAAAAACATGTAGATGTGAAATGTTGGGTTTTCTACCAATATATAACTCATATGGGGTTTTCCTATTCATGATGTAACATGCAGTATTAACCGCTTCAGCCCAAAAATATTTTGGAAGAAAAGTATCATTTAATAAAGTTCTAGCAATTTCTTCCAATGACCTATTTTTCCTCTCAACAACTCCATTTTGTTGAGGGGTTCTAGGTGCAGAAAAATTGTGCTCAATACCATGTTCTTCATAGAATGATTCAAAATCTTTGTTTTCAAACTCACCCCCATGATCACTTCTAATGGATGCAATCTTAAGATTTTTCTTGTTTTGTATAACTTTAGCAAGTTTTCTAAATGCTTGGAATGCATCACTTTTATGAGTAATAAATAATGTCCAAGTATATCTAGAGAAATCATCAACTATAACAAGGGCATAGTAATTTCCTCCAAAACTCATGGTTCTAGAAGGACCAAATAAATCCATATGCAATAATTGTAAGGGTTGAGTGGTTGAAACAATATTTTTAGGTTTGAATGAGACTCTAGTTTGTTTGCCCTTTTGACATGCATCACATAGTTTATCTTTTTCAAATTTCAATTTAGGCAAACCAACTACTAAATCTTTTGAAATTAATTTGTTTAAGTGATCCATGTTTATGTGAGCAATTCTTTTATGCCATAACCATGGATCATCATCTTTGCTAAGAAAACAATGATTGTTATCTAGTTTTAGGCTTAAGTCTATCATGTATACATTGTTGACTCTATGTCCTACATGCTTTATATTAATGTCATGCTTATGTTCTATAAGACATTTTTGAGAATCAAATGATACTAGATAGCCTTTGTCACATAATTGACTAACACTAAGCAGGTTGTGCTTAAGACCTTCAACAAGTAGAACATTTTCAATGGAGTTTGAAGAATTTGTACCTATTTTACCAACTCCAAGGATTCTACCTTTGTTGTTGTCACCATATGTTACATGCCCGCTTTTCTTTGGAGAGATATGTGTAAACTTTGATGCATCTCCAGTCATATGTTTTGAGCATCCGCTATCTATCTACCACTCCTTCCTCAAAGACACCTACATAATCAAGTTTTTGACTTAGGTACCCAAACTTTATTGGGTCCTTGTGTGTTAGTGTAAACTGAGGATCCTTTTGGGACCCATATCATTTTAATGTTACTGTATTTTTTTTAAAGTAGCAAGTAGATATGTCATGTCCTTTTCTTCCACAGTAAAAACATGTGATAGAACTAGAATTATATTTTTGTGTGGAAGTAGAGAAGTTTTTATGAAATTTTTGTTGTTTTTCAGATTTATATCCTAGTCCAGCCTTATTGGAGACATATCTTTGTTTTCCTAATATGAAATCTAAATTATTTTTACTATAAGAAAATTTTGCAAGTGAGTTTTTCAACTCTTTAATTTCTTTTTCATATTTTTAACAACAACTACAAGAATCTGACATTTTCTTGTCAGAAATAGTAGAGATATGAACTTTTTCATTTGATTTAGAAATTGAGACTTCATTTCTAAGATGATCTAATTCTTTGTTTAATTTTGAAATTTCATTTTCTAAATTTGAAATTGTTTTCTTAGAAGATGAAACTAACTTTGCAAGTTTAATTGACTCTTTATGCAGATCAGCAAATGCATCTTGCAATTCATCAAAAGAAATAGATAAGTTATTTGAAGATGTTACCTCTTCATCAATTTCATAACTTTTAGCCATAAGGCAGAGGTTTATCTCTTCATTTTCTGAATCTTCAGAAGATTCCATATCGTTTTCATCCCATGTGATGTATGCTTTCTTCAATTTCTTTTCACTAAGATTTTTCTTTTCAGACTTCTCCATCTTTTTCTTGAAGATGGGACAATCAACCCTAAGATGTCTAGGTTAATTGCACTCAAAGCACTTTAGAGTAGAGGATGAAGTTTATGTCCTTCTTTTAGATTTAAAATAGGGTCGCCTTTGATTTCCTCTTACTTTAAGAAACTTGTTGAATCTTTTTACAAAAAGGCTTAGATCATCATCTTCATCTAGATCATTTTCCTTATCACTTTCTTCTTGGATTGAAGATGAGGCTTTAAGATCAATTCCTTTCTTTTTCTTGTCATTTTCTTCATGTTGGCGTAATCTCAATAATTCCATCTCGTGTTCCTGTAACTTTCCAAATAGAGTGGCAAGATACATGTTAGATAAATCTCTTGATTCAGTAATGGTTGTTACTTTAGGTTGCCATTCTCTACTTAAACATCTTAACACTTTGTTTATGAGATCCTCATTTTGAAATTCTTTACCTAAGGCTGCAAGATGATTTACTATATGTGTAAATCTCTTTTGCATGTCTTGAATGCTTTCATTTGCATTCATCCTAAAAAGTTCATACTCATGGGTTAGTGTGTTTATCCTAGATCTTTTAACATCTGTAGTTCCTTCATGTGTTAATTATAGAGTGTCCCACATTTCCTTAGCACTCTTACAATTTGAAACCCTGAAATATTCATCCATTCCCAGGGCAGATGTTATTATGTTTTATGCTTTTAAATTGTATTGTACTCGTCTTCTATCCTCTTCAGACCATCTATCTCTAGGTTTTTCTATTGTTATGCTTTCACTTGATGTGCTACCATCTATTGTAATTCTTTCTACTGTGGTGGGTATATATGGCCCTATTTCTATGGCTTCCTAAATACTTAAGTCTATTGCCTCAATAAAAATTTGCATTTGGGTTTTCTAGTAGTGGTAACCCTCTCCATTAAAGATTGGAGGTCTATTGATAGAATTTCCTTCTGGAAATAAGGAGTTTGCTGAGGCCATTTTTCTTGAAGCTTCTAAACTTTATACAAGAATGAGGCTCTGATACCACTTGTTGGACAAGTAGCCTCAGATATCTTAAGAAGGGGGGGGGGGTTGAATTAAGATATTACAAACTATTTCCCCAATTAAAAATCTATTTCACTTTCTATTCAAGTTACAAATTCCCTTAATAATGAACTTCTTAAATATTGATTCAAATAGAACAATCTGAATATAAATATAAAACAATAATAAATAAAAGAGTTTAAGGGAAGAGAAAGTGCAAACTCAGATTTATACTGGTTCGGCCACACCCTTGTGCCTACGTCCAGTCCCCAAGCAACCCGCTTGAGAGTTTCACTATCTTGTAAAATCGTTTTACAAGTTCTAAACACACAAGGACAATCCTTCCTTTGTGTTTAGAATTCTTTTAGAACAAGAGACCCTCAGTCTCTTAATCCCTTAGAGAATTATAAAGAGAAGAAGAATGAATCTCTCTTGAAAGAGATAGATTTTACAATCTGAACACTCAAATGATTCCTTAATGAATTGCAAGTAGATTGGCCAAGGAATTCTTAAGAGGATAAAACGATTTTGCTCTTTGAGAGAATAAACACTTGTTGTTCTGAAAAACTCTAAGCAAATTCGTGTTCTAAGTCACATATATATAGACCATTGGTGGTCATGTAAAAACCTTTTGAGAAGTTGTGACTCTTAGAAACATTTTTCTGAAAATCTTGTCTGGTAATCGATTACAGGATTTGTGTAATCGATTACAGCTTTTAAAATTTGAATTAAAACGTTTATTAACTGCTGGTAATCGATTACCAATATTGTGTAATCGATTACACAGTCTAAAATTTGAATTCAAATATTTAGTAGCTGTTGTAAAGCAGTTTTGGCCACTGGTAATCAATTACATCCTCTGGTAATCGATTACCAGAGAGTAAATCTCTTGAAAAACACTTTTTAACTTAAATTACTTGGCCAAACCTTTTGCTATATCAATTAGGAATTCTCTTCCTAAAATACTAGTGATCATCTTCATGTTGTGGCTTGTAATCTTGAATCATTGTCTTGAATTTAAACTTGAAAAGCCCATTTGCATCATTTGCATCAAATCATCATGATCATCATCAAAACATCAAGGGCATTTGCTTCTACAGAACACACACCCTTTCCACCTCCACAACGAGATACCTCTTCCTCCTTATTAAATAACGTCGTCACTGAGCTTCGGGATCTTCAAGCTTTTGTCGGCTATCGCTTCAATGCAATGGACACCCGTATCATGCGTCTTAAAGACGACATGATCTTCATCCGACGTTGTTTTGATCCTCCTACGGATTCTTAGACGTTTTCTTCTATTATAAGTTCCTAATTTTCTAGACATTTTACTATTTTTTCCTTGCATTTGGCTTTAGTTATTTAGCACTTTGGTTAATTTTGTGTTTTGCTTTGGATATTTAGCATTTGGTTTATGCTTTGCTTTGGATATTTAGCATTTGGTTGGTTTATGTTTTGCTTTGGATATTTTAGATTTTGTTTTGCAATGGATGATTAGTTATTGTTATTGATTGTGATGCTTGCTCTAGCTATTTTGTGGTTTTTTATTTACCTCTGGTCTTTTTTGGCTTTTTGATGTTGCCAAAAGGGGAGAGAAACTAAGGGTAGATCTTATCTAAAACCAGGCAATAAATTGAAATTTTAAGGGGGAGTAAGGGTGAGTGCACGCATTGCAAATTGTATATCGTTTATCTTGTTTTCAGATTGTTGTCATCATCAAAAAGGGAGAGATTTAAGTGCTTATGTTGTATGAAGATTTTGATGATGCCAAAAGATTAAAGCTATTCAACGTTGATTCAAGTCCAGATTAAGAAATCAAGAGAAACAATTTACAATAGACCTTTATATGTTAAAAGAATCTCTTAAAAAGGTTGCAAAGGTTTGGCCTTAAAAGACTTAAGCTTTCAAATATCTTATAAAGTTTTTAAGTAAATATTACATTTTGAAAAATATGTATTTCTCTCTGGTAATCGATTACCAGAGGCTGTGATCGATTACCAGAAGAAAAAATGGTTTTAATAGCTTTCAGAAAAGTTTGAATTTGAAATTTAAAAGCTGTAATCGATTACCACTATAGTGTAATCGATTACCAGTAACGGAAAATTTTGAAATTCAAACTGAAAAGGCATAACTCCTCAAAATTAACTGTATAATCGATTATCACATATCTGTAATCAATTACCAGGGAGGAAATTTCAAATATAATTCTAAAAAGTCACAACTCTTTACAAGTTTTTTGAAAGGTCGCCAAAGACCTATAAATATGTGACTTGTATTCGAAATTCTTCAGTTTTTCAGAACATTCATTGTCTTATCCTCTCACAAGAAAACCTTTGGCCAAACACTTGCAAAATCATTATGGATTCTTATAAGTTCTTCAAATTGTATCATTCTTCTCTAAAAGAGAGAAAAACACTCTTCTGTACTTCAAAGCAAACTATGGTTAATCAAGAGGTAGTGAGTCTCTTGATTTGTAAAGTTTTCTGAACACAAGGGAAGGGTATCCCTGGGTGGTTCAGAAGTTGTAAAAGGATTTACAAGTTAGTGGAAATCTCAAGTGGAGGACTGGACGTAGGCATAAGGTGTGGCTAAACCAGTATAAAACTGAGTTTGCAATTCTTTCTTCCCTAAACTCTTTAACTCCATTGCAATTTAATTTTACTTTGCATATTTAAAGAAGCATCAAGTAAATTGTTCATTACTTCTTTTTGCATATTAAGTCTGCATATTCCTTTTAAAGAGAAAATTAAAATTTGTTAGGGGAAATTATTTAAACTTAATTCACCCCCCTCTTAAATTATTGAGACCACGTATCTAACAAAACCAACTTATAAACTTCTTCATTTCATCAAATATCGGTTGAGATCGTTTCAAGGTCCAATGCCTTAACGATTCTCTCTATTTTTCATCAAACATCACTTGAGGTCGTTTCAAGGTCCAACGCCTTAAACGACTTTTATTCGCAATTAAAATCAATATTTCAAAAAAATATAAAATCAATGTAACACACAAACTTTTAGACTTAGAGAACTACGTAGGTTTGAATTCCTCATTGCACCTGAGGATACGTAGGAGCAAGGGCAACACCCTTGTCGACCCCAACAAAATAATAAACATACAAAAAGGGAAAATACACAATTTTGAAGTCATGTTTTGCACAACTCCCGAACCCTCATTTTCAAAATTCGCAGACCTTCATCTTTTTGGCTTTTCTAACGTTTTCCTCGAATAAATGTTGGTGGCGACTCCACGTGTTTTCTTCATGATAAGACATGCTTTTCTATCTCGCCTTGCCCTCCCGCCGAAGGGTAGGTTGCGACACCTGCTAATCACCCAAATGTTGCATGTAGAGTTCCATCCTCTAAATGTGAGAAGAGATGGACTCTAGAGATAGTGGCTGTTGTAGAGGTGGCAGTGGTGCATCTGCGGCTAGCTGCTGCTGCTGGTCCTGCCCCGGCTGTTGTGCCTGCCTTGGCATGCAGTACTTTTCAATGAAGGACCTGTTAATGGGAGGCCGGATGGGCTTTGTGGGCGTAACCGACACCCCATAGAATTGGCAGAGACCTGTGATCAAGGGCGGAAATCCCAGTGCTTTGTTGGACTTTTCTGGGTCCACTGGGTGTCTTGGAGGTGTGATCCCTACAAATTGGTAAATGGTATCTGAGATTAGCTAGGCCACATGAGTACTGACCTGGGTCAAGATGGCGTAGACCAGCTAACATTTTGGCAGGGGAAGATCAGAATTATGATCGCTGGAAGGATGTTGCTGAGGAGCAGCGTCATCTAGATCTGTGTCAAGGTGGTCATGCTAGTGTGCATGATCTGCACCCGCCTTCCTGTCATGCTTCTTGCAAAGTCCTATCCCGAAATGCACAGCAGCTGGCCTATGGCCTCCTGATCAAATCCTGAAGCCTGGACCCTCCTTTCACTGAACTCGCAATCCTGCTCCTCCTCTAGGACCAACGGATGCCCCAAGAATTGGTTGATGGCATCTTCATCATAGGGGACCCATTGGCCCCACACCCAGGAGCACTTATCCCTGACTCCTTCCTCGGTGGGCCATGCATTTGCATAGAATTCCATGACTACTTCTGGGTCATACTTTGCCATGGGCCCTATAAGTTGAGTCCACTGCCTCCTGGCAACTGTTGGATCAAGTGGCCTCAGAATAATTAAGAAGGGGGGGTTGAATTAATTATTCCTAAACCTATGGCCTCCTGATCAAATCCTGAAGCCTGGACCCTCCTTTCACTGAACTCACAATCCTGCTCCTCCTCTAGGACCAACGGATGCCCCAAGAATTGGTTGATGGCATCTTCATCATAGGGGACCCATTGGCCCCACACCCAGGAGCACTTATCCCTGACTCCTTCCTCGGTGGGCCATGCATTTGCATAGAATTCCATGACTACTTCTGAGTCATACTTTGCCATGGGCCCTATGAGTTGAGTCCACTGCCTCCTGGCAACTGTTGGATCAAAAGTCCTATCCTGAAATGCACAGCAGCTGGCCTATGGCCTCCTGATCAAATCCTGAAGCCTGGACCCTCCTTTCACTGAACTCGCAATCCTGCTCCTCCTCTAGGACCAACGGATGCCCCAAGAATTGGTTGATGGCATCTTCATCATAGGGGACCCATTGGCCCCACACCCAGGAGCACTTATCCCTGACTCCTTCCTCGGTGGGCCATGCATTTGCATAGAATTCCATGACTACTTCTGGGTCATACTTTGCCATGGGCCCTATGAGTTGAGTCCACTGCCTCCTGGCAACTGTTGGATCAAGTGGCCTCAGAATAATTAAGAAGGGGGGGTTGAATTAATTATTCCTAAACCTTTACTAATTAAAAATTTACTCTTCTAAGGCTTTTACTATGTTGTTAAGTAAATGAAGAACAGAAAAGAAACTTAACCAAGAGTAAAAGCGGGAATTAAAATGCACAGTGGAAATTAAAAGAGTATGGAAGAAGGAGACAAACGCACAAGAGTTTTTATACTGGTTCGGCAACAACCCATGCCTACATCCAGTCCCCAAGCAACCTGCAGTCCTTGAGACTTCTTTTCAACCTTGTAAAAATCCTTTTTCAAGCAAAGATCCACAAGGGATGTACCCTCCCTTGTTCTCTTTGAACAACCTAGTGGATGTACCCACCACTAGAACTGATCCATAAGAGATGTACCCTCACTTGTTCTCAGTCAACAACCCAAGTAGATGTACCCTCTACTTGTACCACAAAGGATGTACCCTCCAATGTGTTAAGACAAAGTTCTCAGGCGGTTAAACCTTTGAAACTTTGTGAATGGGGATACAAAAGAATTCTCATGCGGTTAGTCCTTTGAAATCTTTTGTATATGGGAAAGGGAAGAATCAAAAGAATTCTCAGACTGTGTTGTTTTGAATTCTTTGACAAGGGAGAAGGGAGACACAAAAGAATTATGGTGGTTAGTCCTTCGCTCTTTTGGAAAAGGGAGAAGAGAGACAAAAAAGAATTCAGGCGGTTAGTCCTTGGCGAATTCTTTTGGGAAAAGGGATAATGGAATGAAAAAGATGAATAGCACAAGTTTTGTTTTCAACGTTTGGAATACCATAAAACTTTAGAAAGCTTTTGGCAAAGGAAGAAGAAGAATGAGTTCAAAGAGATTCATAAATCAATTGGCAAAAGTTTGTTGTCTAAAGAATGAATCAATTATGCAAATCAAAGCCTTGCTTTTATAGACTCTTCAAGTCTAGTCAAGAGACCATTAGAAGAGTTATAACCTTTAGAAAAACTTAAAAACCATTTGGAAAAGTTATGACTTTTAGAAAAACTTGAAAACTATTGGAAGAGTAACATCTTTTGATTTTGTTCAGAAACTATTACTGGTAATCGATTACCAAATCAATGTAATCGATTACACAAAGCTTTTTTGTGAAAGGATGTGACTCTTCATAATTAAATTTGAATTCCAACGTTCAAACATACTGGTAATCGATTACCAAATCATTGTAATCGATTACAACATTTTGAAATCAATTGGAACGTTGTAAATTCAGTTGAAAGCTTTTTGAAAAACATTTTGCTACTGGTAATCGATTACAATAATCTAGTAATCGATTACCAAAGAGTAAAAACTCTTTGGTAAAAGGTTTTTGAGAAAAATTCATGTGCTACTCAGTTTTTGAAAAAACTTTTTAATACTTATCTTGATTGAGTCTTCTCTTGATTCTTGAATCTTTAGTCTCGAATCTTGATCTTGATTCTTGGAACTTGAATCTTGAAACTTGACTCTTGATTCTTGAAATCAAATTTCCTCTTGAACCTTGAAGTGTTCTTGATTCAATCTTGAACTCATTCTTTGATTCTTGAGATCATCATCTTTGTTATCATGAAGTGTTCTTGACTTCTGAGCTTTGCCTTTTGTCATCATCTTTGTTATTATCAAAACTCTTTGAATCAATCTTGATTCATCATGAAGCTTGCTTCTACAGCAACTTCCTCATGGAACTTTGTGTATTCCCCCTCTCTCAGTTGGACCCGTCTCTCTTTGAGGAAAGACCAACCCTTGATCGCTTCAAAGCACTGTTGATGTTCCTCACTTCGGAAACGGTGTCCGTCAAATTCTATGTCTGCTTGTGGAGCCACACTGGATCCTTCTCCCGCAGCGTCCTTTCTTGCCCTCTTAGAGAGAAGCTTTTTTGGAGCCATTGCTTATGTGAGATGAAAGGAATGCAAAAAAATGACACAAAAGGTGCACAAAGGAAGCT
This sequence comes from Glycine max, assembly GCF_000004515.6. Lineage (NCBI taxonomy): Eukaryota > Viridiplantae > Streptophyta > Magnoliopsida > Fabales > Fabaceae > Glycine > Glycine max. The sequence continues at coordinate 37,164,494 of NC_038250.2, read as the reverse complement.
TGAGGCTGCTACTAATGGTGGTTCCCCTAAGCTTTTGTGGAGGCTTTGATTTTGGGGAAGAATAGGGTGAAAATGGTTTCACCCCTCCCCTTTTTATGTTTTTACGACAGACATGCTCGCCCAAGCGAGCTAATAATTTTTTTTTTCTTTGCAAAGTTGTGTTATTCATTGTTATATTTTCTCTCTTAAAATCCTATAATTGCATAAAAACTTAGGCGAATTCAGGATATAGTTCAAGAAAATGAACAAGTATTAAACATGAAATTAAATAGCAAAGTTAGAGATACTAGGCTGCCTCCTAGGAGCACTTCTTTAACATCTTTAGTCGGACGCGGGGTGGTGATCAATCGATCATGGGGCTAGCACCTGTTCGTACCTGCCCCTAAGCTTTGGACAAAGAAAGTGTCATCATGCAAAAAATGTGAAACAATACTACAAGATGCTGGTATTACCTTTCATTGGCCCCTAGTGCTTACCCAAGTCGGTGTGGTGTTGACCATCACCCAAAATGACTCTTCGTTCATTTTTTGCGATTCGTAGGGTCCCTAGATGATAAGATGCAAATGCATGCATGTGTACGATCGAATGTTAAATGTAATAATTAAACAGGTGTTATCGAGTTCAATTTTACTTAAACGCTTATGGCACCCTTGTTGAACGAGCCAGATGGCTCCGGAATTAGTGAGCAAGAATGAGAGTGTACGTTTTTAAAGACAATAAAATGTAAAGGACACAACACTGGCCGAAGAGATGCAAATCATTAATCATATTTATTAATGCTGCAATTATGGTTTACAAAAGATTTCAAGACTTGGAGATTCAAATGAGTCCTTGAGGACAGCCAGACGTTGAGCCTTCTAACTACCCCAGGCGTCATGCGTAATACCACTTGAAGATATCGGAGTTCACATGCGAAGGAAACTCTTCATCATTGATGTTTCTAAGCAACAATGCCCCTCTTGAGAAAGCCTTCTTTATGACAAATGGCCCTTCATAATTCGGGACCATTTCCCTCTGTGGTCCTTTTGAGCCTACGACACTTTCTTTAGAACAAGATCCCCCTCGCTGAACTTGTGTGGGCACACCCTCTTGTCAAAAGCATTCTTCACTCTGCTTTGATACAGTTGCCCATGGCTCATGGCGGCCAATCTCTTACCCTTAATAAGATTCAACTGATCAATGTGTGCTTAGGCCCAGTCTGATTCTTCCAACCCCAACTCTGCTAGTATTCTCAAAGAAGGAACCTCCACCTCGAACGGGAGCACAACCTCCATCTCGTACACTAAAGAGAAAGGGGTTGCCCTAGTAGATGTGCGCACAAAAGTTCGATAACCATGCAATGTAAAGGGGAACATCTCGTGCCAATCCTTGTATGACATGGTCATCTTCTAAACTATCTTCTTGATATTTTTAGTGGCAACCTCAACTGCCCTATTCATTTTAGGCCTATAAGGCATGGAATTATGGTGTTGGATTTTGAAATCCTCACACATTTCCTTCATCATCTTGTTGTTCAGATTGGTGGCATTACCGATGATGATTTTCCTAGGCAACCCATATCGGCAAATTATCTCCTTTTTGATGAATCCAATCACCACATTCCTAGTCACGCTAGCGTATGAAGCTGCTTCGACCCATTTGGTGAAGAAGTCAATGGCGACTAAGGTGAAGCGATGTTCGTTTGAAGCCTTAGGCTCAACAACTCCGATCACGTCTATGCTCCACATGGAGAATGGCCAAGGTGCTGCCAAGACGTTTACGATATGGGTGGAGCATTAACATTATTAGCAAAGGCCTGACACTCACATGAATGCAACAATCGCTCTCCATAGTGATACAATCCTACCCCCCAAGGACATTGCATAGAAGACTCCAAGAAGATTGGGCCAGAGATGCAAGAGAAGGCCCTAGGGTTCTCATGAGCCTTACGGTAGATTTCGGGTCCATGGGCTAAGTATGAGCCCACTTATCTTTGTACATATTAGATTAAGGCTTCATTATTTTTGGGCCTTGTATTTACGGCTCCACAATGTAGGTAGGGTACCCTAGAAATGTAGGATTTTAGGGCACCCATACTAGTTTTTGTATTAGGGGTAGTTTTGTAATTTCATATGCATTAAGTGAATATTTGATGTGCGTGTTGGAAAATAAATTTAATTGAATTGGGAGAAGTCCAATCCAATTAAATTTTAGAGGGGGATGTGAGAATTTGCTTGATACACCCCATTGCCACATTATGTAGTCACACTTTGTGCATGTCCTTCATGCTTTACATGCCTCATGACACCTAAACACACTTAGTGGATGTCGCAACCTACCCTTCGGCGGGAGGGCGACGCGAGACTCGCGGGATGCGTGTTCCACGAAAGGAATACGCGCGGAGTCGCCACCAACGTTTATTTGAGGAAAACGTCGGAAAAACCGGAAAAGACGCGATCTACGAACTTTTTAGTGAAAGGTTCGGGAGTTGTATTTACGCACGGGGAAGGTATTAGCACCCCACACGTCCGTCCCAAGGGACGGCAGCCTTTAGTCGAATGTGCAAACATGACTTTGATTTTTATGTTCCCTTTTATGTTCTTATATCCTTTATACCCTTTTTATATTTTTTCCTTTTTGTGGTCGACAAGGGTGTTTCCCTTTGCTCCTACGTATTCCTCAATTGCGATGAGGAAATCAGACCTACGTAGTTCTTTCGGAACAAAGTGTTTGGTTAAGTTGTTTTTGTCTTTTTTGCAAAATATGTTTTTATTGAACAAAAGGTCATTTAAGGTGTTGAACCATTAAACGGTCTTTTGATTTTGAAAGGGGAGAAATGTTAAGGCGTTGGACCATTAACGATCTCTTGTTTTTTGAAAGGAGAGAAACGTTAAGGCATTGGACCATTAACGATCTCTTGGGGTGGTCGACAAAAGCGGGGCTTTTGCTCCTACGTATCCTCAATGAGGAACTCAGACCTACGTAGTTCTTGCTTATCAAGTGATTCTTTTTTATTTTAAGAGGTGATCATTTTAAGGCGTTGGACCTTAAAAATGATCCATTTTACTTAGTGAGAAATTGAAATGACGAACTTCAAAAGCCTATTTTTGTGGACGAGCTTGACTAGGCGAGTTGATTTTAGCCTTAGTTTCACTTTAGTTATTAATCAATTCGATTAAGAATGAGAAATCCCAAAGAGAAAACGTCCGATTGATTTTCCGCTTTATTTTACTAAAAGATGTCTTTTTGATTATTATATTATTTTTTACCTCTTTTTGATTTCCAACGTGGTTACGGCACGACCGAACGGTCGGAATTTATTTTAACCGAAGTTAATGGATAATATAATTCAAACGTTCGGTGGAAATTTATTTTATTTTTAAGTTAAGCGAGAAATGACTTAAGTAAAATGGCTTAAGCACGTCAACAGGGGGTATAAAAAGTAAACAAAATGAGAATAAAAATGCACGAAACACAATGTGGACCACTACGGGTGCATAGAATGAATCGAAAAGCTTGGTTCGAGGTACTTACCCGTTGAAGATCGAAGAACGATGAAGAACGAATGAAGAACGTCGAAGAACGGTTGAAACCTTTGCGAAATTCTTCACGGAAAACGTTACGGAAACGTTTCGGAAGCGCCTCGGCTTAGATTTTCTTCACGGAAACAATTTTTCCAAGCAAATTCGAAAGAGAGAGAAGTGCCTAAGGGGCTGGACCCCTTTCTTCTTCACTTCCTCCCCTATTTATAGCAAAATAGGGGAGGTGGTTGCCGCCCAGCTCGCCCAGGCGAGCTCAGCTCGCCCAGGCGAGCAGGGTTGCTTCCTCCAGAAGCAACCGCCTTCTGGAGGAATCTTCTGGAGGGCCCAAATGGGCCTGGGTGCTATTTGCACCCCCATTTTTACTAAGTACACCCCCCTCTGCTGTTTTTTGGTGATTCTTTTTTCGTAAAGTTACGGAAACTTACGAATTTCGTAACGATACTTGTTTTCTTTCCGTAATGTTACGGAACCTTGCGGATTACATAATCATCCCCTTTTTGACTTACGGAATGTTACGGAACCTCACTTAATTATGCAACGATGCTTCCATTTGATTTCCGGTGTGTCACGGAAACTTACGGATTGTGCATCAATATTTTTTTGGTTTTTCGGCATGTCCTGGAATTTCACAAATTGCCTAAGGATGGGTGCCAAGCACCTCACGAGGACCAAAGAATGGTCGCACGTCATCGAGCAAAGGTCCTCGGACGAAATTAGGGTATGACAGTTGCCCCTCTTTACTTGTCTTTTATTGGAGATAAAAGGAAAGTAAAGATAAGACACTAATTTCGTTCCTCTCGATTTGGCGAGAGTCGCGGGGGACCATAAAATCTCCACATGCAAATGACTTGTTGTTCCCAAAATTTCACAAATTGCCTAATGATGGGTGCCAAGCACCTCACAAGGACCAAAGAATGGTCGCATGTCATCAAGCAAAGGTCCCCGAAAATTAGTGTATGACACTAGTTTGGCTCCTCTCGGTTGACGAAAGTCGCGGGTGACCATGACTTGTCGTTCCTAGAATTTCACAAATTGCCTAATGATGGATGCCAAGCATCTCACAAGGACCAAAGAATGGTCACATGTCATCAAGCAAAGGTCCCCGAAAATCAGTGTATGACACTAATTCCGCTCCTCTCGGCTGACGAGAGTCCCGGGTGACCATGAAATTTCCGCATGTAAATGACTTGTTGTTCCCGGAGGAACAAAAGGTGCAGAAGACTATGTCAGCCTCTGCATGCTATCAAGCGTTCTGTCTTACAGATAGCAAAAGAATGTTTATACGGATAACCACTCGGGTATTTCCGCGTACCATCGGGCCCGCCGCCTCTGGATGATACAAGGGTGCAGAATGACCAAACTTGGTCTCTGCTTGTCATCGGGCCCGCCGCCTCTGGATGACAAAAGGGTGCGAATAACCATAAGGTATCTCTGCGTATCATGGGTGCAGAATGACCAAACTTGGTCTCTGCTTGTCATCGGGCCCGCCGCCTCTGGATGACTAAAAGGTGCGGATAACCGTAAGGTATCTCCGCGTATCATGGGTGCAGAATGACCAAACTTGGTCTCTGCTTGTCATCGGGCCCGCCGCCTCTGGATGACAAAAGGGTGCGAATAACCAGAAGGTATCTCCGCGTATCATGGGTGCAGAATGACCAAACTTGGTCTCTGCTTGTCATCGGGCCCGCCGCCTCTGGATGACAAAAGGGTGCGAATAACCATAAGGTATCTCCGCGTATCATGGGTGCAGAATGACCAAACTTGGTCTCTGCTTGTCATCGGGCCCGCCGCCTCTGGATGACAAAAGGGTGCGAATAACCATAAGGTATCTCCGCGTATCATGGGTGCAGAATGACCAAACTTGGTCTCTGCTTGTCATCGGGCCCGCCGCCTCTGGATGACAAAAGGGTGCGAATAACCATAAGGTATCTCCGCGTATCATGGGTGCAGAATGACCAAACTTGGTCTCTGCTTGTCATCGGGCCCGCCGCCTCTGGATGACAAAAAGGGTGCGGATAACCGTAAGGTATCTCCGCGGGCTACCAGCTCTTGAGTCATGGCAACAAAAGGCGGTGTGGTCGACAAAAGCGAGGCTTTTGCTCCTACGTATCCTCCCATGAGGAATTCAGACCTACGTAGTTCTGGATAACTTGTGAGACTTGAAAAAGTCTCGTTGTTTTCTCCACTAAAATGCAAACATGCTTTAGCAAAGAGACAAATATTCCAACTGATTTAGAGCAGCATATGCTTTTTTGAGTGAAAAACAATGCGTCTACCGGGGAAGGAGAGTCTGCTGATGAAATCTCCCATAACCATAAATGAGATTTTGGATGTTAGCATTTCGTTTCTAAATGATCATTTAGAGGAAACACAGGGTTCGAAAAAAATAGAAGAAATCTACTCAAAGTGTATCAATCTCGAAAAAGTCTCGTTGTTTTCTCCACTAAAATGCAAACATGCTTTAGCAAAGAGACAAATATTCCAACTGATTTAGAGCAGCATATGCTTTTTTGAGTGAAAAACAATGCGTCTACCGGGGAAGGAGAGTCTGCTGATGAAATCTCCCATAACCATAAATGAGATTTTGGATGTTAGCATTTCGTTTCTAAATGATCATTTAGAGGAAACACAGGGTTCGAAAAAAATAGAAGAAATCTACTCAAAGTGTATCAATCTCGCACAGGTAAGTGTTTCATCCTAATTCCGAACCATAGATATGTCATGACTTGACTTTGCAAATTATTTCCTATCAAATCAAAAATTACATGCGTGATCATGGATCAATAGGGCTTCCCTTGGGAATGGGTTCTTTTGGTGGTTTCTTCTTTCGGCTTTTGTGTGTTTTTGGCTTTTGATTTTTCTGGCTTTTTCTTTTTCTGTTTTTTTTTGGTGCGGGGCGAGAAAAAAGGGTCGCTAGCGCACGGGATTTTGGTTGGTAATTAAAGGGAGAAGACCATTTTAGGTCGTGGTTTCCTTTCCTTCCTTTTTTGTTCATTTGGTGACAATTCTGTATTGTTCAGATATTGTCTGGTCAAAAGACCTTTCTGCACATTTCTTCTAGTTCTTTGATCAAGAACTTTCTTTCCTTCCTTTTTTACTTTCTCCCATTCTTTGGTTGGGAATTTTCTTTCTTTTCTTTTTTTGCTTTCTCTTTGATTGGAAATTTTCCTTCTTTTCTTTTTTTGCTTTCTCCCACTCTTTGATTGAGGAATTTTCCTTCTTTTCTTTTTTGCTTCCGAGGGTAAGGATTGACATTCTCACCCTAGGTCAAGGTTCATGGTGAGTCAGGATTTTGTAGAATGGCTAGACATGATACATGTCGGGGTTTGGTTTGGTTCAAGGATAAAAAGGGATGCCCCACATTATTTCCATGACACAAATGCAAAAATGATGATTTGGAAACTTTATGCAAAACTGGTCATGCATGCACCTATGCGGACACTCAAGTGTCAAATTTTTATGGTCATGTGATGCTAGGGCTCAGGATTCATTTCCTCTATTTTAAATCAACCCAACGTTTCCAAAATATGTTCTTTTATCAATTTGTGCATTCATTCGAGTCCATTTTGGGCGTCTGAGAAAATTTTCACAGCATTCACCTTTCAGGTGTATACACATTTTTTCAAAAACTAGTTATGATCAGTGAATTTTTTCAAAGAAAAGTTGGAAGTCATCTCTTTTCAAAAGCATATCGGTTTTTCAGCTAAACAACTTATTTTTCTTTTTTCTCTCTTTTTTTTCTTCTTTTTTTTTATTTGTTTATTTCTTTTTCTTGTTTGTTTTTTTTTCTTCTCTTTTTTTTTCATGAGGTATTTTGCTATATACATGCATATCCAAGGTATCTAAACATACATATATATGTTTTGTAAGGTATTTTTGCTATATACATGCATATCCAAGGTATCTTTCTACCTAAACATACATATATATTTTGTGAAGTATTTTTTGTTTACATACATGCATATCTAAGGTATCTTTCTACCTAAACATACATATATATATTTTGTGAAGTGTTTTTTGTTTACATACATGCATATCTAAGGTATTTTTCTACCTAAACATACATATAAATATTTTGTGAAGTGTTTTTTTGTTTACATACATGCATATCTAAGGTATTTTCACTACCTAAACATACATATATATGTTTTGTAAGGTATGACTACCTTCCGAGCTTGCACTTGTTTTATTTAAATTCCCAGGATCATGAGCAACTAGGTGCGTCCTACTATAAAAAATGATCAAATAGCAGGCAGAAATTTAAAAGGTACTAGGTTGCCTCCTAGTAGCGCTTCTTTAACGTCTTTAGCTGGACGCGTTATGACTTGTCAGTCACTGACCTAGTACTTTGCTTACCTTTGGCTTTGGACTTGGTAGCCTGCTGGTCGGCCATGTGTCGTAGGCAATGCTCTAACCTTTTTGCGGATGAGCTGAGGTGAACTCTAGAGGTGGTGGCGGTGTGTCTATTGCCCGCTACCGGCCATCCCAATGCTGCTGTGGTGTTTCGCCCTGCGCCTGCCTAGGGACGCAGTACTTCTTGATGAAAGCTCGATCCGTAGGGGGCCTGATGCCCTTGCTGGAGGTTACAGGTACTCTGTAGAACTGACAGAGACCCGTAATTAGAGCTTGACAACTCCAAGACCCTGTTGGACTGGATGTCTTGCGGGCGCGATCCCTGCAAACAATAGATGACATCAGAAATTAGTTTGAACCATATGCATACTCACCTATGTCGGGATAGCATGACCTTGCTAGGGGGGGTACGAGCACCGTGTAGGACTGATAGAGGCCCGTAACCAGAGCTGGGAACCCCAGGGCCCTGTTGGACTTTTCCGGGTCCACTGGGCGTCTTGTGGGTGCGATCCCTGCAAACGATAGATGGTATCAGAAATCAGTTGAACCATATGCATACTTACCCATGTCGGGACGACACAGACCAACTGATACTTTTGCAGGGGGAGATTGGCATTGCGGTCGCTGGGCAGAATGTTGCTAAGTAGCAATGTCATCTATAGTTGTGTAAGAGTGGTCATGTTGGTGCGCACGATCCGCACTCGTCTCTTTACAGCGGCACGAATGAAATCTTGCCCCGGTATGCATAGTAGTTGTGTAATAGCCTCCCTCTCTGGTTGTGCTCGCACAGTTGTCCCTCCTCCAATATCAGGGGGTGGCCTAGGAACCGTTAAAAGGAAACTACTGGCCCCTTAACCGGAAGTGCAAGTCTCGGTTAAGCATTTAAGGACAGAGGACCTTAAATTATCTTAAGGTGTGGATATGGAGCCCACTGAAAGTGAGGACGCATAGTCCTCTAAAGGCGAGGGCGTGTAGCCCTCTGAAGTTCAAGACGTGTCGCCTTTCGAAGGCGAGGGAGTGTAGTCCTATGATGGCAAGGACGTGCAATCCTCTAAAGGTGAGGGCATGCCCCCCCTTTGAAAATGGGGAACATGTAGTCCTCTGATGGCGAGGACGTGTAGCCCTACAAAGGTGAAGGCACATGACCCTTTGACGGCGAGGACGTGTAGTCCTCTGAAGTTGAAGGTAACTAGTACCCAAGGTGAGGGCGTGTAGCCCTCTCAAGGCGAGGACTTATAGTCCTCTGGAGATGAGGGCGTGCAGCCCTCTGGTGGTGAGGACGTGTAGTCCTCTCAAGGCGAGGACGTGTAGTCCTCTGACGGTGAGGGTAAGTAGTACCCAAGGTGAGGGCGTGTAGCCCTCTCAAGGCGAGGACATGTAGTCCTCTGGAGGTAAGGGCGTGCAGCCCTCTGATGGTGAGGACGTGTAGTCCTCTCAAGGCGAGGACGTGTAGTCCTCTGACGTTGAGGGTAACTAGTACCCAAGGTGAGGGCATGTAGCCCTCTCAAGGCGAGGACGTGTAGTCCTCTGAAGGTGAGGGCATGCAGCCCTCTGATGGCGAGGACGTGTAGTCCTCTCAAGGTGATAGGTACAAGTACCCAAGGGTCCACCCTTATGAGAAAGCAAGAGATCGACTCCTCGAGAGGGCCGGTCATCCCAAATCCACAAGATTTGGACATTAGATGTAGGAAATCTATGCAGTTAACATGATTTTTAGGGATGCAGATGCATGCAACCTTTGTCGTGAAATTTGGTAAATGCGGACTTCATATGAAACAATGCAATGTAATGGAAAGTTGTACAATGTTCATGACATTCTTTTCCTATTTTGTGATTTTGATTTTGATTTGATTTTTTTTTTGGAAAACATAGATTGACTGTCCTTTTGAAAGAGGTGATAATTCATGCGACCTTATCCTATCTTTTGCAAATCTCTCCGGGAACTCCCTCAAAGTGTATGTTCTTTTTGATTTAGTCACTTGACCGTTTTGGAGTGACGGGAATGGAGTCGTTTGATGTTTGATCAATCCATTGAAAACCTAGGGTTTGTCCCCCCTTTTCTTTTTCTTGTTTAAAAACATCGACAGGTGAGAACTTTTGATCTGCCCCTATGTTCACTTGAGGCTCATGCACGATGCCCCTCATTGCCCCAGTGTAAGGCTTTGAGGTACCAATCGTTGTCTTTCGTCATGACCTTGTAGGAGGGAACCTATTGGGTGAGAACTTCTAATCTGCCCCTAGGTTCACTTGAGGCTCATGCACGGTGCCCCTCATCGCCCCAGTGTACGGCTTAGAGGTACCAAGTGTTGTCTTGTTTTCACGACCTCGTAGTGAGGAAGAATGAAAGAAGCAGTTGATTCTTGCAAAAAGAATTTTCCAAGGACGAGAAATAGTTGAAGGATTTTTCAGCTGATGGATTTAAGCAAGATGTTTTGATGTCTTGATGATGCTAAAGGATCAAGTACTTCTAAGCTTTATTCAAGACAAGAATCCAAGAAAGTCAAGATATATGATCAAGTTTGATCTCTTAGAATCTTTAGGAAGAAGTTTCCAAATTGAAACAAACAAAAGGTTTGACCAAAGAATTCTATCATTTCAAATTGAGATTTGCTCTCTGGTAATTGATTACCAGTAGTTGAAAATGTTTTAATACAAATTTTTAAAACCTGTAATCGATTACATAAGTCTTGTAATTGATTACAAGAGGGGATTTTCAGAAAATAATTTCCAAGAGACATATCTATTCAAATGTTTTATGAACGGCCACTCAAATGTTTTAAAGAGAGTTTTCATTGCCCAAACAGTTTTATCCTCTCGAAAGATCAAGAGTTTTTCTGAACTGAAATGTCTTATCCTCTCAAAAAGATTCCTTGGTCAACCACTTGCTTATTCAATAAGGAATTTTTTATTGATCTTCATTTTACAATCTACCTCTTTTACGAGAGACCTATTCTTCTCTTCTTCTTATTTCTGAAAAGGGATTAAGAGACCATGGGTCTCTTGTTGTAGAGGATTCCTGAACACAAGGGAAGGGTTATCCCTGTGTGCATTGTTAATCCGAAAAGAGAGATTGATAGTTCAATTGGGGAATAGTCTTTGCATCTTAATTCAACCCCCCTTTTTCCTAAGGTAACTGAGGCCATTTGTCCAACACCCTATTCTTGATAACTCACTTCTCTCTAAAAAGACAAAATGAGGTCACATGAACGTCTATATTGAAAACACAGTCAATCAAATGCCTTTTTATTTTTTATTTTGAAACTTATTTGTTTTGAACTTTGCTCGTTGTTTTACGGCACCCCCACCAACGTGCAAGATGAGTAATCTCTGATTGAACGGTCTTGGAAGTCAACACTTAGGAGCGCAGGTTGCTTGAGCAAACAGACCAATGGCTTACACCCACATTCCGGTGAAAGTTGAATAAGCAAACATGCGTTTGTGAGAGGATGAGGGACAAAGATATCAACTTTATCCATTTCATTTAACATTGTAGCTGTGGCTTACAATAATGGCATAAACTTGGAAACCCTGATGAGTCATTAGGGACATCTAACAACAGTTTTCAAAATTGCCCCATGTGTGGCATCTCCTGTCAATGTCAGGATTTACACGCGATTCTCCTCAAATTTCAGCCAGCCCGCATCAATTAGACCTTGCACCTTACGCCTGAGGGTCATACAGTGCTCAATGGAATGCCCCAGGGCTCCCCCACGATATGCACATGTTGCGTTCGAGTCATATCCTCAGAAAAATGGGGGTTTGAGGGAACCTAGCAGGGGTTATGGCTACCATTGCGTTATCAAGTAGATATGGGAGCAAGTTAGCATATGACACCGGAATTTGGGGTGAATCCTACAGGCTTTTTGCTGCAAAATTCATTTCTTGGTTGGTGTTTTTTTTGGTTTGTGCTAAAGGTGGTCTTCGTCATTGGAAGTGCGGTAGACAGGCTTTGTGGTTGATTTTAGGGATGGCCTTTGTGGATAACTGGGTGGTGGGTAAGGAGGTGGTTTGTTATTGACTGAGTAATGACATTGTTGGGTTTGGTGGGAAACTTGGCCGTATAGGAATGGCAGTCACAGCATGGGTTTCTCCCTCATCCTCACCCTCTTTATTTGCCCCAGTTTTCTCAGTCGTCCTAGTAGGATGATCAAATTTGCCTCTTTTCGGATCCACTTCGATCTTTTTGCTGGTGAAGACCAAATCTGTAAAACTTGAGGGTGTGTAACCCACCATTTTTCATAGTAGAACACCGGTCACGTGTCTACTATCATTGTGATAATCTCTTTCTCTGTTTTTGGGGGTACTACTTGGGCCGCCAGATCCCTCCACCTTTTGGGCGTGTTCTTTGAAAGATCCGTCCCCCTTTTTGCAAATGTTCTGTAGTTGCATCCTATCCAGAACCATATCAAAATTGTACTAATACTGCCTAACAAAGGCAACCATTAGGTCCTTCCATGAATGGACTCGGGAAGGTTCCAAGTTAGTGTACCAGGTAACAGCTACCCCAGTAAGACTTTCATGGAAGGAATGTATCAACAATTCCTCATCTTTTGTGTATTCCCCCACCTTCTGACAATACATCTTTAGATGGTTCTTGGGACAAGTAGTCCCCTTGTACTTGTCAAAGTCCAGCACCTTGAACTTGGGAGGGGTGATGATATTGGGTACTAGGAACAACTCTTTTAGGTTAGCAAAGGCATAATCTTCACCTCCTTCAATGGCCCTGAGCCTTTCCTTTAGATGATCCAACTTTCCCATTCCTGCCATAGTCATGAGGGTTTTTATCCGCTGTGGAATGCAAGAGGTGCAGTTGTGGGTGATACTGAGGGCCCTCCAAAGTGTTTTCAAAGGGTATACCACCAACTGCTTGCCCTTCAGTGGCATATCCGAGCCAAGGCTCGAAGTCAGCTAGATTGTGGTGGGGAATTTCTTGTGTCTCCCCCATGGTTTGAGAGATATGTGCCTGATGAGGTTATTTGTTCTCAATGAGTATCGGAGTGGAGTTATTGAGATTTTCATTGAGAGTGTATGCCACATTGGGTGGTGTATAGTTGGGAGGCAAGCCATATGATGGGAAGGCGTGCTCGTTTTGAATTTGCACATCATGGGGTCATCCGTACTTCCCAAATCTTTGCCTACCATATTTGAGGTTGGATGATTCATTTGCTTGAGGCTAGATGGGAGCATCGGGTTCACCTTAGCGACAGCGCTAGTAGCGGCAACTATAACCGCATTGGCTTCCATTATCTTCTTCACGCTCATCATGGCCTCCATCATTGTGGCCATTTTCTCTTTAATGGCCTCCATGTCGGCCTTCATCTTCTCTTGTATCTCCTCTACTTCACCCATTACTCTAGCTCTAGCACAAGTTCGGTGAGGACGCCGTAAAGCATGTTTTTTTTTTTTTTATAACAATGATTAAGTTCATTTTATTTTATTTTATTTTATTTTTTCAAGGAAAGAATGCAATGAGCAATGCAACCAATGAAAAGCATGGATGTATGCGAATGATGTACAGTTGAAGATGGTGAATTTTTACGCAGGATATGGGGTTGAATCAATTTAGATTTTCAACATGGTCCATGACATCTTTGTCAAGGTGAAACTGGAAGTAACAAGGACATCAACAATCCTAAATATGTTTGGCAGTAGACGAAGCAGTGATGTGACTCGATTCATCTTTTGCCCCAATTTTGCAAGACGGTTACTTCCATATTTTGACTTGATGAACCTTTTTATAAAAGCATGAGCTTGGTTCAACCCCGTAATCCAAGGAATGACAATTCTGATCGCCAATACTTCAACAACATCTCATAGGGATGAATGACTCGGGCATACTTTAAGCTATGCATGGAAAATGTAATTATGAAATTGAGATGCCCGAAGAAACACCATTTCCTAGTTAACCATGCATTAGGTACCATGTTCAATTATTTTGTTTTGTTGTTGTGTGTTTTTTTTTTTTTTTTTTTTTAGAAATGGGTTTATGATCCCAACATGGTTGGCTCATGGTGCCTAACACATGCAACTAAGAATGTAGTGTGAAGTTTCACGCTTCCCCTTTTTTGTTTTTGTAGAGGAAAACACAAGGATGAGCAAACATGAAAACAAATGGTATGCAATTTATGAATACGGGAGCTCGGGAAATTGTCTCCTTCTTAGATACAACGTCTTGGGGTAGCAAAGTGCCCAACGTATGTATTTAAGAAGGTGACACGGACCCTCCGTTGGTTTGCCCAAGAGAGGGGATTAAGACGGAACCCGCACATGATGCACATGCGAAAGGTACAATACGGGAATGTACATAGCATGACAATATTTACTGAACATAAGCAAAAGGGTATATGATACTTATGCATGGCAGTGTGAAAAATGGCACGCAGCGTGTTTGCTCCGTGCCCCTATTTAAGGGACCTATAAGGGAGAGAACTAACTAGGCATTTAGTGATAACCCCCCCAAGGTAGTCATATCTCTCTTGATGGTTTCTAGAGGTATTATCCTCTTTGAAGAACATATTGTAGCAGTAGGGACTACTAGCAACAATAAGTTTTCAAAGAGAAAAGCTCTAGATGAGGGTTCACTGTAATCAAGCAAGTCGGAGACCTAGCATGATCACAGATTCGCCTCCACTCCTTATGTTCCCATGAACCCGGGTATAGGGCCCTTTTTCACTCACAGTGTGTGCAAATAGTGTTGGTGTTTGTGTGCATCAAATGAATAAATATTTACTTCATGCATACATTTAAAACGCACTAAAAGCAACAAAGAGTTTATATACACAAGAACATAATGAAAGGAAACCAACAAAGGGGTAAGTCACGGTAAAACATTGCACAAAATTAAATGGCCTAACTCTCTAAAAACAGTCCCCAGTGGAGTCGCCAACTGTCGCAACCTACCCTTCGGCGGGAGGGCGACGCGAGACTCGCGGGATGCGTGTTCCACGAAAGGAATACGCGCGGAGTCGCCACCAACGTTTATTTGAGGAAAACGTCGGAAAAACCGGAAAAGACGCGATCTACGAACTTTTTAGTGAAAGGTTCGGGAGTTGTATTTACGCACGGGGAAGGTATTAGCACCCCACACGTCCGTCCCAAGGGACGGCAGCCTTTAGTCGAATGTGCAAACATGACTTTGATTTTTATGTTCCCTTTTATGTTCTTATATCCTTTATACCCTTTTTATATTTTTTCCTTTTTGTGGTCGACAAGGGTGTTTCCCTTTGCTCCTACGTATTCCTCAATTGCGATGAGGAAATCAGACCTACGTAGTTCTTTCGGAACAAAGTGTTTGGTTAAGTTGTTTTTGTCTTTTTTGCAAAATATGTTTTTATTGAACAAAAGGTCATTTAAGGTGTTGAACCATTAAACGGTCTTTTGATTTTGAAAGGGGAGAAATGTTAAGGCGTTGGACCATTAACGATCTCTTGTTTTTTGAAAGGAGAGAAACGTTAAGGCATTGGACCATTAACGATCTCTTGGGGTGGTCGACAAAAGCGGGGCTTTTGCTCCTACGTATCCTCAATGAGGAACTCAGACCTACGTAGTTCTTGCTTATCAAGTGATTCTTTTTTATTTTAAGAGGTGATCATTTTAAGGCGTTGGACCTTAAAAATGATCCATTTTACTTAGTGAGAAATTGAAATGACGAACTTCAAAAGCCTATTTTTGTGGACGAGCTTGACTAGGCGAGTTGATTTTAGCCTTAGTTTCACTTTAGTTATTAATCAATTCGATTAAGAATGAGAAATCCCAAAGAGAAAACGTCCGATTGATTTTCCGCTTTATTTTACTAAAAGATGTCTTTTTGATTATTATATTATTTTTTACCTCTTTTTGATTTCCAACGTGGTTACGGCACGACCGAACGGTCGGAATTTATTTTAACCGAAGTTAATGGATAATATAATTCAAACGTTCGGTGGAAATTTATTTTATTTTTAAGTTAAGCGAGAAATGACTTAAGTAAAATGGCTTAAGCACGTCAACAGGGGGTATAAAAAGTAAACAAAATGAGAATAAAAATGCACGAAACACAATGTGGACCACTACGGGTGCATAGAATGAATCGAAAAGCTTGGTTCGAGGTACTTACCCGTTGAAGATCGAAGAACGATGAAGAACGAATGAAGAACGTCGAAGAACGGTTGAAACCTTTGCGAAATTCTTCACGGAAAACGTTACGGAAACGTTTCGGAAGCGCCTCGGCTTAGATTTTCTTCACGGAAACAATTTTTCCAAGCAAATTCGAAAGAGAGAGAAGTGCCTAAGGGGCTGGACCCCTTTCTTCTTCACTTCCTCCCCTATTTATAGCAAAATAGGGGAGGTGGTTGCCGCCCAGCTCGCCCAGGCGAGCTCAGCTCGCCCAGGCGAGCAGGGTTGCTTCCTCCAGAAGCAACCGCCTTCTGGAGGAATCTTCTGGAGGGCCCAAATGGGCCTGGGTGCTATTTGTACCCCCATTTTTACTAAGTACACCCCCCTCTGCTGTTTTTTGGTGATTCTTTTTTCGTAAAGTTACGGAAACTTACGAATTTCGTAACGATACTTGTTTTCTTTCCGTAATGTTACGGAACCTTGCGGATTACATAATCATCCCCTTTTTGACTTACGGAATGTTACGGAACCTCACTTAATTATGCAACGATGCTTCCATTTGATTTCCGGTGTGTCACGGAAACTTACGGATTGTGCATCAATATTTTTTTGGTTTTTCGGCATGTCCTGGAATTTCACAAATTGCCTAAGGATGGGTGCCAAGCACCTCACGAGGACCAAAGAATGGTCGCACGTCATCGAGCAAAGGTCCCCGGACGAAATTAGGGTATGACAGTGGAGAATCTTGGACTTGATCTTGGATTAGTGGGCTGAACCATAGCTAAAATTCACTAATCATAATCAGTGAAATTTTGGCTCCAAAATTTGGCTCCACAAATTCAATTTCAAATTCAAGTGAAAGTTGAATAGAAATTCAAATTTCGTGTGACGCTTAGGCTATAAATAGAGGCCATGTATGTGCATTTTTTCAACTTTGATCATATGAGAATTACACTTCAAAGTTCAGACCTCTTTTGAGGCACAAAATTTTGTGCTCTTTCTCTCCCTCTCTCTCCACTTATCTTCTCCTACCTTCAAGCTCTTATCCATGGCTTCCTATGGTGGTGAGCTTCTTCTTGACTCATCTTCTCCTTGAAGTGGCATCTCCAATCATCTTTCTTCCTTCTCCATTCCACTGGCATGATCTTCAAGAAGCAAAGGACTCCATTCATGAAGAAGATCCAAGGCCTACAAGCTCCACATGGAGCTACATCACATAGTGAGCCAATAATACCCCATTCTTAGAATTTTTCGGGCCATGGCATGTCCATTAGCATGTGTTTCAAAGGATCCCTCATGCACCTCTACCAGTATTTGCTCAGCCTCTCTTGCATCCACACATCGAAGTAGTACCATGTCATGGTTCCTCTTGTATAAGATATTCCCACTCAAGAAGAAACTGGGTGCCAACCTTCGTAACATCCTTTTGTCATTGTTAGAGGCCTCAAGCGGGTATTCCTTGTCTTCAATGTATCGTTTGATATCGAAGTACCAAGGCTTATCATCCTTCTCTTCTTCTATTACACAGCAATGTGTAGGCTTACCATCCTTCTCTTCTTCTATTACACAACAATGTGCAGGCCTACCATGACATCTGAATTCGATGTACAGCAAATCTCTGTGCGGGCTTAGTTGGAACATGGACGCTAGAGTGGCAAGGGTGTTGACCATCTGATTTTCCTCTCTAGGAATTTGATGAAAAGATATGTCATCAAAGAATCCTATCAACTTCCTGATGTAAGCCAAGTAAGGCACCAATTTATGGTCTCTGGTCTCTCATTCACCCTTCAACTGGTGAATTACCAATGCTGAGTCCCCGTATACCTTGAGCAACTTGACCTTGAAGTCGATCACCGCTTGGATCCCAAGGGCACACACCTCATACTCAGCTATGTTGTTTATGCAGTCAAAACCCAACCAAGCCATGAAAGGTATATATTGTTCGTCCAAAGAAACCAATACTGCCCCAACTCTATGGCCTAGTGCATTAGACGCGCCGTCAAACCACACGATCCATTTGTCCCTATCTTCATCCTCTACTTTCACCTCAAACAAGGTCATGATGTCCTCATCAGGGAATTCTGGACGCATAGGTTGTTAATCATTTATGGGCTGTTGAGCTAGGTAATCTGCCAAGCTCTCCTCTTTATTTCCTTTTGAGTGGCATAAACAATATCAAACTCTGACAACAGAACCTACCACCGAGCAATCCGTCTAGTGAGAGCGGGCTTTTCAAAGATGTACTTAACGTGGTCCATTTTGGATACCAACCAAGTAGTGTAATTTAGCATGTACTGCCTTAGATGGTGAGCTGCCCATGACAAGGCACAACACGTCGTCTCTAGCAAACAGTAGTTCATCTCGCATGCCGTGAACTTCTTGCTCAAGTAATAGACAGCCTGTTCCCTTTTTTCAAACTCATCGTGTTGTCCCAACATATACCCTATTAACTCATCTAACACAATCATGTACAAGATAAGGGGTCTTTTGGGCACTAATGGCACAAGCATAGAAGGATTCATGAGGCATCGTTTAATCCTTTTGAACACCACTTGACAATCATCGTCCCATTGGACAGACTGATTCTTATGTAATAACTTGAAAAGAGGATCATAAGTGGCGGTTAGCCGTGATATGAACCTTGCTATGTAGTTCAATCTTCCCAGGAAACCTCGGACCTGCTTCTTGGTGCGTGGCTCAGGCATTTCGAGGATGGCCTTTCCCTTGTCTGGGTCTACCTCTATTCCTTTTGGACTCATGACAAAATTGAGCAACTTTCTGGATTTGACCTTGAAAGTATACTTTGCGGGATTTAGCCTGAATCAGTATTTATGCAGCCACTTGAATAATTTCCACAAATTGACAAGGTGTTCCTCCTTGGTGCTTGATTTGGCGATCATGTAATCCACATAGACCTTGATCTCTTTATGCCTCATGTCATGGAATAACGCCACCATAGCCCACTGGTAAGTTGCCCCAGCGTTCTTGAGCCCAAAGGACATCACCTTGTAGCAGAAAGTTCCCTATAGGGTGATGAAGGTTATCATTTACATATCCTCCGGTGCCATCTTTATCTGATTATAGCATGAGAACCCATCCATGAAAGAAAACAGGGAAAAATTGGTTGTGTTATCTACAAGGATGTTGATGTGCAGCAAAGGAAAGTTATCCTTTGAACTGGGTAGGTTAATATCTCGATAGTTCACGCATATTCGCACCTTTCCATCCTTTTTAGGGACTGGCATGATGTTGGCAACCCATTCCGGGTACCGAGCAATGGCCAAGAAGCCAGCGTCGAATTGCTTCTTCACTTCTTTTATTTTTAGGGACATCTTGGGCTTCATTCTGCTCAGTTTTTGCTTTACCGAAGAACACTTGTGATTTAGAGGTAGTCTGTGTTGTACGATGTCCGAGCTCAAATCGGGCATATCTTGGTAGGACCAAACAAAGATGTCTTGGTAGCCTCACAACAGAGTTACCAATTCATCTCGGACGTTTGCGGACATGCAAGTGCCGACCTTGACTTCCTTTCTTTCTTCACCAACACCTAAGTTCACAACTTCTGTTTCCTCTCGGTGTGGCTTCACTTCCCTTTCTTCTCGCTCCACCATTCTTTTCAAATCTAGAAGAAGCCCTCAATCCTCATCTCCTCCTTTCTCGGCTTGATTCATTAGTTGCTCAAAATCAACATCCGGGTCCTCAGTATCACTACTTTCACAGGACTCATTGTTGGATTTGCGTCAAATCATTTAATTGCAACAAAAATAAATATGCAAAAGAATGAAAATAGACAAAAGTGCAAGAGGGAACGCATCAAATGAAAAAGGGTTGTTTATTTATAATTGTGGGAACATCAAAGAAAAATATATGCCTAACAGGAAGCAAACCATAAAGCCTAGGCCCCGCAATAAGGTTGGAACTATTGAATTACATTGAATTTGTCATGGAAATCCCGGGTTGTTTAATGACTTGCCAATTCCCCAATTCAAACTCTGGAGGACACGGCCACACCCAAATTGGTTGGTCTTACGTGATCAAGGTAAAGGCATACTGGAGTGAAAAGCAGATAGCACAGTGAACACACAAAACATCATTAAATAGATAAAAATATATTTACATCAGGTACCAATAGGGAAAATCCAACAGAGGATTTAGCTTTCCATATCAGGAAGCCTTCTTTACAACAAAGAGAAGAACAAGATGAAAGATTTCAAAAATACAAGTGGTGAGGATGTCTCCTTCACCTCTAGGATCTCACAATCACTCCCAAAATCATCTCAAGCTCTCAAACCAGCTCCTGCTTCAAGCTCTGGTCTCTGCATATCTTCACACAACAAAATCTCTCAAAACTCTATGGATCTTGGACCTTTCTCTCTCTAGAAACTCTAGGCATGCAAAGCTCTGAATCCCAATCCAAACTCTCCCTCTAAAATCTGATTTCAGGCTTAAATAGGTGACCTTGTTCGTGCTTGTGCGCTTAGCGCAATTATGGACCGCTTAGCGCACATTAGTGAATTTCGGCTTAGCGCGTGCCTTTCTCGCTTAACGGATGAACTGAGGCGGTGCGCTTAGTGAGATGAAGTGGTGCGCTTAGCGAACCTATACAACTCATCTTCTTCCAGAGTCTTCCTCGCGCTTAGCCCATGAGTGTTGCGCTTAGCGGAAGCTCGATAAGCCAGTTGATTGGCTTAGCGAGAAGGTGAAAAACAACACTTTTCAAAGCTTGCCTAATTAACTTGAAATTGAGAGAAAGTGATTATTAAACACACAAAATAGAAGTACTAAGTATTTATTACCTATACTTAACAGAAAATACTTATAACACTGCAAAATAACAATAAATTGGAAGAGTTTGATACAATTTACACAACTTTTATACACAAAAGTTAGTCATATTAACCGACTAACAACTCCCCCAAATTTACAGTTTTGCTTGTCCTCAAGCAAAAAGAGAACAGTTTACTTGTCCTCAAGTGACAATAACATGGAGTGACTATGTACAAAGGTGTATGCAACAAAAGTTACTGATTGCATGATAAGAGAATGAAGCATTATGTACTCATCACTTGTCTTTCACAAGGTATGCAGTTATCCAGAGAGAAGAATAAAATGTAACCTGAACAATTAGATGGAGTTAGACATAAGACAGATATCAAGGAAATTAGCATAAACCACAGTCTCATGGCTATTGTTTCACTCAAGCACAAGTGTTTAAGCTATTCATTAATAACAACTAGCAAGAGGTCCAATCTTTGAATTTCATCTCATGCCATAAAGTCAGAAATGTATAAACAGAATCAGAAGGACTTTCTTAGGCTTGTAGTGAGGCTTGGCTACAAAAATTCATTGGTTTTTCTAGGATTCAAAGGTTTAGATTCTATGAGAGCACAAATCCTAGACTTATCCCAATGGTCTTTTTAATACAATTGGCTTGCTCACTAGCTTTTCACTTTCATTTGTTTTTGACCTTGTTACATCAGCACACTTTTCTTTCTTCTTTTTTTTTTTTTAACATACAACTTATTTGTTGTGTGTGCTGATGTTTTACCTTTTTCTTTGCATTCTTCACTGACTTTTTACTCGCCCTAATTTGGAGTAAATTTTTCTTTGAACTATATGCTCTCCTAGAATCTAAGCAAGGTATCAGGAGATAATTATTTAAGTTCAGGGTTCAATTTATGACAAAATCACTCATCTCAAAAAGGGTGCAAAGGATATAATTATCATTCAAGGTAAGCTTTTTTGGTCAAAAGGCTTGTGTATGTACAATCATGGCCTTCATCATGTTCTCGTTTATACATTTCATTCTAAAATTCAGAGATTCATGCAAAGATTATTACTCACAGCTAGTCGTTCATTCACAGAGTAAGGTCACATTCTCACCGGTTTTGGTTCAAGCTTTTCTTTCACAATCAATCTGTCTACTGACTAAAAATTCTAATTGCAAGTTCACATTCTTGTTCTTTCTTTGTCTAACATACACACTTGCTCAAACTCATGAAAAGGAACACAAACTCCATCAAAATCATGCACTCAATTCAAAATAATGACATACACCCATTTTTCACAAAAAGATAAAAGTGTTTTACTGCCATGTCATCAAAAAAAAGTCAAACTGTTCAAAATGCTTCAGGATGAGCAAACTAACTACCCATAAATAAAACTAGCAGTGTACGTAGATGGCGCCAGTAGACATAAAGGAAATACTGTACTGAAACCATAATTATAATAATAAGCCAAAAAGAAAAAAGTATCATCAAGAATCAACAATGTCAACAGCGTTTAAACTGGGGAATTAGTAAGAGCAACAACTTCTCCAGATGACGAATTAGAAAGATCAGCAATTCCTCCAATTGGGGAAGCAGGGGGGTCAACTGTTTCTACATCTGGTGAATCAGGAGGGGTAGCCGCTTCATCTGATGATGTGTTAGAGATGATAATTAGAGGAGGAGATGGGGGAACTGCTTCAAGCTTAGGAGAAGAAGGTGGATTCACCCCTGAAGATTGTGGGTCAGCTGGCTCTGGATTGACCTGCACAGGTGTGGGCTTAGGCGAAGCAGCCTCGTTGGGTCTCACCAAAGGAAGTTGAGCTTCAGGCCAGGCTACTTGCTCAAGAAAATGCTCCATAGATATGATTGGCCTATTGTGAGCCAACTCTTGTAGGCTGTGCATGATAATAAACTGTCCATGGAATCAGCTTTGTAGCATAGGGACTAAAGTTAGTGAGCTTTGGACATCCTATCTTACGGTTACTGATGGAGGAGCTGGAGGGGATGATGAAGGGATGTCCTCTGTTCTAGCTCTTTTTCTCGATGCCATTTGTAACTAAAAAGAACTCAAAATTCCTTAGACCAAAATTGTTCAAGTTAAACAACAAAAATAAAGGTTGAAATTAACAATAGGCGCTTAGCGGGATATAGCTCGCTCAGCGCGCCCTGAGAAACATAACATATCAGCTTAGCTGAAGCCAAGCTCGCTTAGCCTAAAAGTTATCGTGACGAAATCCGCTTAGCTCAGGTGAACTTGACTTAGCGCGAGGCTTTCAACAAAAAATTTTCTAAGTTATTTTGGCTTAGCGATTCAGCCTCGCTTAGCCACAAGGATTTTAACAGGAGGATGAGTATTCATCCTCACAAGATGAACTCGCTTAGCGTGGTAGGTGCGCTTAGCGAGTTCGTCAGGAAACACATATCTTCAATGAATATCGATGAACTCGCTTAGCACAGCATGCTCGCTAAGCGAGTTCATCGCGTTTTCCAGAAAAAACCCAGAAAACGCAGTTCGTTTCTTTGTGTATTAAGCCTCGAAAAGGCATTATCAAACATGCAAGTCAATTGAAAATATCTACACAGCAAAGTCAAATATAAAGTCCTAATTTTTACCTAATTTAAAATTATGAGAACCGTAAAGATTGAAAGCTAAAATCTATGGGTTCCTACCTTGAGGTTCAATAACTTAAAAGAATGAAGGAAGTAAGGAACTCACTCATATCGACGATGCTTTGATGCAGAAGAAAGCGAAAATGCTAGCAAATGACTGCGAGAGAGAAGATTTATGCCGTTCAGCAGTTTCCAACAAATGTGAGTGTAATTGCCATTACACTCACATAAGCTATTTTTTGCTTTCTCGAAGTGACGTTTGGTTTTTCAAAGATGGTCGCTTAGCGGTTCTGTGCACTTAGCCTAACTTTGAAATTCAAGTTTTTTTTGTTTGATGGCCTAACTTCGAAGCCTTTGTGTTTTATTTTCCCTTTTTTGTATTTACTTCAAATTGTTTTATTTTCCCTTTCGAGTCAATCTCATGTTAGGCTAATTGCAAAGACGACAACATTCCGAAAGGGTTTCGAAGCGATCAACTGAGACATTTTCCTCACTAACCCATAGTGTGCATCCTCACTAACTCCTCTAATGATGGTCATTCTCATCCACTTCATGTATTTTTTATCTTTTTATGGTCGACAAGGGTGTTTCCCTTGCTCCTATGTATTCCTCAATTGTGATAAGGAAATCAGACCTACGTAGTTCTTTGAGAACTGAACGTTGGTTAAGTTGTTTTTATCCCTTTTTTGCAAGATATGTTTTTACCGAACAAAAGTCGTTTTTAAGGCGTTGGACCATTTAAACGATCTTTTGATTCTTTTGAAATGAGAGAAACATTAAGGTGTTGGACCATTAATGATCTCTTGTTTTTGTTTTTGTTTTTATTTTTTAAAGTAGCGACAATGTTACATGTTGATTTTATGCTTTCGAAAGTCCAGTTTAACCAAATAAAAAGCGAAGAGGACCGTTTAAGGCGTTGGACCTCAAAATGGTTTTTAAGTGATTTTTATGGACAAAGCTTGATTTGTGAGTTTATTTTAGCCTTAGTTTCACTTTTGTTATTAGTTAATTCAATTAAGGAACCTACCCTTCGGCGGGAGGGCAAGTACTGTCGCAACCTACCCTTTGACGGGAGGGCGATGCGGGACTCACAAGTGCGTCTTCCATGAAAGGAAAATGCGCGGAGTCGCCACCAACTTTTATTTGAGGAAAGCGTCGGGAAAATTGAAAAGGTGTGGTCTACGAACTTTAAGTGTGAATAGTTCGGGAGTTGTTTTTACGCACAGGGAAGGTATTAGCACCCCACGCATCCGTCACAAGGGACGACAGCCTTTAATCAAGTGTGCAAATATGACTTCAAAATGTTTTATTTTCCCTTTTTTATGTCTTTTTGTGCTTTTATGCTTTTTTATGTTTTTAATTTTGGTGTGGTCGACAAGGGTGTTTCCTTCGCTCCTACGTATCCTCAATTGCGATGAGGAAATCAGACTTACGTATTTCTTTGAGAACTAAACGTTGGTTAAGTTGTTTTTATCTTTTTTCGAAAGATAAATTTTAATTGAACAAAGGTCATTTAAGGCCTTAGTTTGACTTTGGTTATTAGTCAATTGATCCAAGGAAACTTCCAAAGAAAAACGTCCGATTGATTTTTTTGATTATTTTATTCAAAGATATTTTGATTATTTTATTATTATTTTGCCCTTTTTTTGGTTTAATTGTGGTTACAGTGTGAACGATCGGTTAAATTTTCTTTTAACAGTGATTAAATGAGATTACAACGCAAATGATCAGTTGAAATTCATTTTATCATTTATTAGGCGAGATAACGGCTTAAATGATCGGTTAAAGCTCGTAAAACAGAAGAAAAGAAAACCGAAAATGAACTAAATGAAGATGAAAGCTAAAAAAAAATAAATGAATTGAGAGTCTTGGATTCGAAAACTTACCCGTTGAAGAACGAAGAATGGATGAAGAACGGTGAAGAACGACGGAAAACCTTCACGGATTTGCTCATGGAAACGTCTTGGAAGCGTTACGAAAGCCCCTCGGCTTGGATTTTCTTCACGGAAACAATTTTTTTCACCCAAAACAACTGAAATGCATAGCCGAGGGGGTTAGGGATATTTGGAACAGCCTCCCTTCGCCTATTTATAGGAAAAGGGGGGAGGAGGTTGCCGCTTAGCTCGCCCAGGCGAGCTGGGTTGCTTCCTACATAAGCAAACCCGCTTCCAAATTTTTCTAGAAGGCCCAAATTCGAAAATTTAAAAATTTCTATTTACACCCCCATCTTGATAAGTTCACCCCCCTTCTTTCGTAATTTATGGAAAAGTTACGGAAGCCTTACGGAAGTATATAGGACTTGACTTTATTCTCTTTTTCTCTTCCTTCTCACCCATATTAGGTGAAATATGCTAATCTAGGGTTGTGGGAATTTTGCGGAAGCATTACGGAAGCATATAGGACTTGGTTTCCCTCTTTTTCCTCTTCTCTTTCACCAATATTAAGTGAAATAGGCTTACTCAATGTTTTTTGTAATTTTACGGAAGCATTACGAAAGCCCCGGAAGCCCTGGAAACCATTTTCAAACAAAACGTGGAGGATCTTGATAAGTTCACCCCCCCCTTTTGCTAAATACACTCCCATTTATTTACACACACCCCACTTTGCTAAATACACTCCCATTTTCATGTTTTTGACCGGTTTCTTCCCGAAACATCTCGGAACTTTACAGATTATGCAACGATACTCTTTTTGCCCCTCCAAAATGTTGTGGGACTTTACAGATTACGCAACAATGCTCTTTTTGACTTCCGAAATGTTGCGGATCTTTACGGATTGCGCAACAATGCTTGTTTTGATTTCCAGAATGTTGTGGAACTTCACGGATTACCTAACAATTGGGTGTTAAGTACCTCGAGGCGGTCAAGTGAAGGTTGCATGCCACCAAACAATGGTCCCCGGACGAAATTAGGGTATGACATTGCCCATTCCTTTCATTCCTTGAGATTCATTGAGAAATATGTAAATGTTTTTGTGTTTGTTTGTCTCTCTTTAATGTCTCTGGATTTGTTCCTTGCTCTGCCTTTTGATTTTGCCCAGTAGTGCAAAAGGCTAAGTGTGGGGGAATTTGATGTGTCATTATTTTCTCCTATTTCTTACCCCTTTCTATCACCATTTTAATTACTGATTAGCCTTAATTGTCAAATTAATTATGCAATTTTATCATTTGGGCCTACTTGACTAATTCTGTGTTTTAATTTAATTTCAGGAAAATTATAAGCAATGAGTTTGGATCTGGAATTAGGCTGAACCGACTTGGAATTAAAGAGAGCAGACAATTTTATTTGTCGTCCAGTTTTATTTTTATTTCATTTTTGGGATGTATTTTTGTAATTGGGCCACCAGACCTTATTGGGCCCAAAAATCATATTTGTAAGCTTTGGGGCCTAGTGACCTTTAGTGAGCCCAGCTGCTAGGGTTTTAGGAGTGGTCCGGTTACTGTTCATGAAGATAGATATTGTAGGGTTTCATTTTTCAGTTTTCAGTGTTACTGTTCACGCGCATGGTACTGTTCATGTAGCAACTCCATTTTCGTTTTCTCCTTCAATTTCCAGTTTCATTTTCTGCTTTTAATGCCAATTTCGTTTTCATTTTCGTCTTCTAATTTCATTTCGTTTTTCTGCCTTTGATTTCCTATTTTTTCTGCATTTCGTTTCCAATTGCAATTTCATTTTCGGTTTCTATTTGTAGATTCATTTTCGTTTCTGTGTTGCAATTAGTTTCCAGTTGTTGTGTTTGGTTTTTGCTGTTAATGGAAGGCTGAATCTCTAGTGTTGTTTTCTCTTGATGATTAAGCATAGCTCTCTTTGAGGTTTTGTTATTAATATTATATTATGATCAGTTTTTCCCCTTCACCAATTATTCTGTATTTGTTGCTGATATTAATCCATGCATGCTAAATGCTTGATTAATTGTCTCTGTGCTTAATTAACGTTCATGCTTAATGGACATGTGAGATGGATTAATTGGTGTATGTGTTGCTTAATCACATAATGACAACCTTGTGTTAATTTTCGCTTAGTAAATTAATTTCGGGTTGGATTAAGTGGTTGAACTGATTAGGGATAAATTCTCGTAACCTAGGATGCTTTTGAATCAAGGGGAAACAACATGTTTTAGTTCTGTTATTTTTTTAATTCAAGTTTGCTTGCTGTTTAAATTACAAAAACAAACAAACCCCCCATTTCATTACTATTTTATTATTATATGTTATGAACGTTTGTTTGATCATTGGTTACTGGGAGACAACCTAGGATCACTTCCTAGATACTGTATTTTAATGTTTATTTGATTCGGGTATGTCTCTGATCATGATGCTTGATCAGGATTAGGCTAGACTATCATAAGGAATCAGGCTTTAGCATTTTAGGAGACACCATATAACACATGAGCATTGTTAAGTAGATAATATCCTTATAACATCAGGCACCTAATAGGAAGACCAACATGTTGTCTACTTGTCTTTACACATCATTACTCACGAGATTTTCCTTTTAATTGTTAGTTTACATACTTATTCATAGTCCACACATATCTTTTCAGACTAGACACCTATTCACTGAATATAGCTTTACCAAGTAACACAATTTCCCCGAGAGTTCGATACTCGGTCCTTACCAGTTTATACTACTTGCGTAATCCGGTGCACTTGCTAGGTTCGAAAAATGGGGCAATTTGAAGGTTGTTGTTAGATGTCTTCAATGACTAATTAGGATTTTCAAGTTTATGCCATTACTGTAAACAACAGTCACAATGCTAATAATATGGATAAACTTGGTATCCTTGTCTCTCATTCTCTCATTCTCTCAATTACATCTTTGCTTATTTAACTTCCATTGGAATGTGAATGTAAGTCGTTGGTTTATTTGCTCAAGTGACCTGCGCTCTTGAGTTTGACTTCCAAGTCTATTCAATCAGAAATTGCTCATTCTACACGTTTGGTAAGGGTGCCGTAAAACGACGAGTAAAAAGTAAAAAAGAGTGTTTGATTGATTGTGTTTCAATAAAAAGTACAGACATTCATGTGACCTCATTTTATCATTTTCTTTTTGAGAGAAAAGTGAGTTGTCAAGAACAAGAGTCATTTGACTTAATCTGTTAATTGAGAATCCTTTGAATGTATCTTGTCATTGAAAATTCATTTTCGAGAATCTGCATAGTTTCTTTCATTCTTCCTTGCTACAAGGTCGTGACAAAAAAAAAACAATAATAGATACCTCAGAGCCCTACATTGGGGCAATAAGAGGCACCATGCATGAGCCTCGAGCGAACCTAGGGGCAGATCAAAAGTTCTCACCCGGTAGGTTAAAAACCCAAAAGGGCGGCCTAAGCAAAAATTAGGGTTGATGTAAAATAAAATAAAAACAATCAGGGGCGTGTTATTAAGGTTCTGTCCCAAAATCCAAACTACAAAAGGATCTAAGTCAAGATTTGAAATGACACATGGCCATGTTTCAACATCCCAAACACTAATTCATCCCTTGCTACCGTCTCCGAGCCAAAACATATTTTGTTTTCTAAGAAAACAACAACAAAAAAACAGCAAAAGCAAAATAGAAACCCCAAGTAAGAACCACCGCTAAACCAACGGGAAGAGCAATGCAAACTACACATGCAGGAAGCTGGGCAAAAATGAAAATAAAAGAAACCCGCCAAAGGCGAGTGAAGAAAAGAGAGACAAAAGATCTCCAGATTTTACAAGAAAGGCACAAAAGTGCAATAAGGATTAATGTATGAGACAAAAGGAGTGAAGCCCAACCCAAAGGTACAAGCAAGACTCTCGAGGTTCTTACTCAACGTAACCCTCAAACACTCTTTGAGCCTCTCTAATCCTTTCTTTCGTAGCCCTCTTACCCTTGACCACGTTACAAGCCCAATAAAGCCCATGTGGATCAAGGAATGACTAATTTTGCTTTTAAGTTGGGATTCTGGAATAGAACCCGCACACGCTTGTAATTGTTGAAAAAAAATATAAAAAAAGAAAGAAAAACCCCTGAGGTTCGCACTTGCACATTTGAGAAGAAAACTCATTTGACCAAGGGCTCGTGGAAGATGCCCAAATGTCTGATGTTAGTCTCTCATGCAAATTCTTTGGGATTTCTTTTGAATCCAAGAGTAGCTTTGTTATATAAATTATTTCGTGGTCAGCCCATGTCATCAAGTTTCAGCGGGATCAACAGACCCATGGCATCACTCTATGGCCTTAAATCAAGAAAGTTTCACTTGGTCATATACCAAAGTGTAACAATCCATTGCCATCCTTCAATGGTCCCAAAGCATTATATTTCTCTTGCTGTGCAAAATAATCAATGTCTTTAAACAAAAAAAAAGGATGAACCCTAGGATTTCAATTGATTGTTTGAATGTCAAATGGCACCATTGTTGTCACTCCAATATTTGTCAAGTGACTAAGTCAAACAGAACATACACTTAGAGGGAGCTCCCGAAGAGATTTGCAAAAGATAGGATGAGGTTGCATGAGTTATCACATCTTTCAAAAAAAAAGACAGTCAATCCGTGTTTTCCACAAAAAAGGAAAAAAAAATCAAATGAAATCAAAATCACAAAAATAGGAAAAAATGTCATGAAAATTGTACAATTTTCCATTGCATTGCATTGTTGCATATAAAGCCTGCATTTACTGCATTTCAAGATTTGCATGCATCTGCATCCCGAACATCATGTTCATATTAGGCTATAAGTGCATGGATTTCCCTTCATACCAAATTCCCAAATCTAATCTTTGAGTTTAGGATAAGAGACCCTCCCAAAGAGTCAACCTCTTGCTTTCTCATAAGGATAAGAGACCCTCCCTTCATACCTATTGGCATGTTTTGTAGGACTCAAAGTCCTCGCTTTATCTTTCATAGAACCCAAAGTCCTCGTCTTTCATCTTTCAGGGGACTCAAAGTCCTCGCAATTATCATTTCAAAGACTATCACAGTCTTCTTCGCCTCCGAGACTACCAAGTCCATTGGCATGTAGAGACAATCAAGGTCATATGCCTCTTTTCGAAGACTTTGATGTCTTTTGACCGAGACTATCACATTCTCTTTTGCCTCCAAGATTATCAAGTCTATTGGCCTGCAGAGACAATTAAGGTCATCTGCCACTTTTTCAAAGATGACAATGTCTTCAGTCATTTATGCTTTCAAAAGGCGACAATGCCTTCATTTACATTTTGAAGACAACAATGTCTTCAGTCATTTATGCTTTCAAAAGGTGACAATGCCTTCATTTACATTTCAAAAGACGACAATGTCTTCAATCATTTATGCTTTCAAAAGGCGACAATGCCTTCATTTACATTTCGAAGACAACAATGTCTTTGGTCATTTATGCTTTCAAAAGGCGACAATGCCTTCATTTACATTTCAAATGACGACAATGTCTTCAACCATTTACGCTTTCAAAGACGACAATGTTGGTGCTTCATAGGACTCATGTCCTCTATGTATTTTTAAAAAAAAAGAAAAAAAAGAACTTCAATGTCCTCATGTTTCCTCGGTTTCACATTTTTGGTTTTCGCCAGTTGCCCGGTCGAATAGCAAGATCACTCAAACGAAATTAGTGTCTTTATCTTTACTTCCCTTTTATTTCCAATAAAAGATAAGTAAAGAGGGGCAACTGTCATACCCTAATTTCGTCCGGGGACCTTTATTTGCTAACATTTTGATTCTTGCTATCCGAATTGAGCTTCTTAACGCCAATTGCCACACAATCCATAAGGTTTTTCGATGTTTCAGAAAAGAATGCGGAAAATACTCAAAAAGGAGGGCAAAAGGGTCATTTTCACACTTTTTCAGACCTTTGGCTCACCCAGGCTAGCCTCTGGCTCACCTGGGCCACCAAAATAACTTCATGGGGAAGTAAGCAGCCCACCTGGACGAGCAAGGTTGCTTCAAAATGAAGTAACAGCTCGCCTGGGTGAGCTACCTTCATCCCAAAGGCCTTTTTTTTCTATAAATAGGCGTGATTGGGCTGAAGGAAAGAGGTTACAAGGTCCAGAGGTCCAGAATTGAGAAGAAGGAAGAGAAAAGAAGAAGAAAGAAGATAAAAAGAAGCTAAAACGTCGCCAAATTGTAACTACAATCGATTTCTACATCGTTCTTTGGTCGTTCTTCGTTTGTTCTTCATTCTATGTCCGATTAGTTTTTATTTTCAAGTTTTGAATTCACTCTATGGACCCTCAGCGGTCCTTTTTATTGTTTTGTGCATCTTCATCTCCTTCTCCTATTATTGGTGATTGCTCTTCTTTTGTAAAGTAAGTTTCAACCAATCGTTAGTACCACACCTTATCTTTAAGGGATTGAAGGTTAATAAACAAGAAAACCAAAATGAAACCAACTCATAAACTTCTTCATTTCATCAAAAAAATCAAGAGATCGTTTGAAGGTCCAATGCCTTAACGATTCTCTCCACTTTTCTAAAGTTTATAACATCGTTTTGAGGTCCAATGCCTTAAACGACTTTTGTTTGTAATTAAAATTAAACTTTCAAAAAATATAAAATCAATGTAACACATAAAATTTCAGACTTAAAGAACTACGTAGGTCTAAGTTCTTCATCGCACCTGAGGATACATAGGAGCGAGGGCAACACCCTTGTCTACCCCAAAAAGTAAAAAAAAACAAACATAAAAAAGGGAAAATACATAATTTTGAAGTCATGATTTGCACACTTGATTAGAGGCTGTTGTCCCTTGTGACAGACGCGTGGGGTGCTAATATCTTCCCCGTGTGTAAACAACTCCCGAACCCTCATTTTGAAAATACGCAGACCTTTGTCTTATTTTGGTTTTTCTAGCATTTTTCTCCAATAAATGTTGGTGGCGACTCCATGCGTTTTCCTCATGAGAAGACTCACCCGTGAGTCTCGTGTCGCACCCCTACCGGAGGGTAGGTTGCGACAATTCCTACCCCAGAAAAAGAGACTAAGGTACCCAACCCTAGGGTTCATTGTGAATAAGAGTCTAAGAGAAACCTACCCTTAACCTAAACTAGAAAAACCAATTCTAGCATGCCTTCAAAAATTCATGCATATAGTAACAATGTACATGAAAAACAAAGTCATAGAAAGACATAACCTGATCAATCATACACAAGAATCTTGCTTGAATGAATGAGTGTCTTCTTGAACTCAAGAGAAATTCATAACTCACTTTTCACAATATGATCTTTATAATCAAAGTTTTGATGTTGTAAGTCACACTGTATCTAAGCACTTTATCTTCTCTTATTGTATCACTTACTTCAGCTCATACTAATTTCAGACTTATTTTTTCCACACTTAAATGAGAACACAAGGTGGCTATTTATACAAAAAATTGTTATAATTGTCTTTAATCGATTAAATATACAATGTAATCGATTATTTCGAAGAAGTAATTGATTATATTATCATTTCAATCAATTAAAGTGTAATTCCCAAAAACTGAAAAACTTTCAAGAACAATGTAATCAATTAGATTCTTGATGTAATTGATTAAAGTGTTCTTGATCTCTTCTGAAACACTTTTAAAAGAGAAGTAATCGATTATGATTACCTGGCAATCGATTAAAGTAGAGACTCATAAAAAACCAATCATTGTCTCATCTGAACTGTGTAATTGATTACGGTTCCCTTGTAATCGATTAAACCAATATGAGAAACTTCTCTACAAGCTACAAACACTTGTGTAACAGATTACGATCATGCTTGTAATCGATTAAAACATAGAGCTTTCCACACTGAAGAAATTTTCTAACTTTAGAACCTTTCTTCTTACTCCTACATGATGATGCATGATGCACACATGAAACGATAGAGACTAAGATGCAACACACAATACAACAATTAATACAAATGCCACTTAAAAGAGTTGGGCATGTAAAAGGCAAAACTTCTTCAAGCTTCAAGGCTAAGTCTTCTTGTTGCTCCCCCTATCTCTAACATGGATGTCGTATGTGGAGTTCTATAAATGCAATTGATTTGTTCTTGGTTGCAATAGAGATCTCAAAGAAAGAGCTTTAACTTTCATGAACAATTTGCGGTATGAAACAAACTGGATCATGGACAAAATTGAGCCTGAAGTTGCAGACATTGATCTGCCTAGATAGCTTAATATATGTGCAGTAATTTGAAAATGACTTGATCTACAAAAGTGCATTTGATATTATCCTAGTGATTATGGAAAGCTAAGAAAAATATCTGCATCTTTTATCCAGAAGTCGTGAGCTAATATGGCCTATATCGTGGATGAAATTGATGATCCATAAAAAGATGTCATTATGTCCTCACAATATAACACAATTGCAATGCTTTAAAGATTGCTTATGTTGTAGTGGTCTAACTGACATGAAACTAGTTCTTGAATGTTAAGGATAGAATTCTCTACAACTTTCATGAAGACATTGAAAGCCAGCTTGGCCATTCAAAGGGTTAAAGAAATAAAAAATAGTAGCAAGCACAACATGCTACAACAAGCTCACACTATAATGTTTGGAATACAAGTTTGTCATGCCATCTTATCAAAGTATTCCTATAAGAAGGACATTCAATGGTTTTCCATCTATATCAAAGAACTCTCTCAAAGAAAAACATCATATGCAGGAAAGTTATGCAAGCCAACAGATCTGCAAATGATACATATACAAAAAGTAGAAGATAACAAGTGCTCTCATGAATTCAAAACAAGTTCAGAGTGGATGTCTCAACTATGATTACAAGTGAAAAGATTTATAAGATTTGAAAGAAGCTTATCTATTGATGAATTTTGTGTTTCTCTTTGAAGATCTTAGTCTTACCAAGTTGCAAAGGCATTAAGAAGGCCTTACATAGAATTTATCAAAGGCTACAATGGGCATATAACATCAGAATGAAGTGGTACCAAAGTCAACATCAGAATGGTGTATTTGAGGACTCTAAGAATGATAACATCAAAATGATATTCTGTTGATAAATCAAAATCATGTGATGACTACATTAGAATGGTGTATCAAAGTCAATATCATGTAGTATCTATGCATCAGAATGATCAAGCAACTACATGTGTTCCAAATGAAGTCCCAAAAGATAGTTCACTCATCAAAAGACTAGAATTGGCATATGAATGAGATATAAAGTAACATCATGTATTCCATATGCTACCACACATGCAAAGTTCACATCAGAAGAATGAGGTTGGTAGCATCCCACTTTTCATATGATGCCACACACACTGATGGCACATAAAAAAGTGAATGCTAATTGCATTAGAAGATGAAAAAGTTGAAAGTTAATAATTTCCTTGAGAAGATCTGGTATACAACATCAGAATGAAGACTAAAGAGACTTTGTGAAGTCTGAACCAAGGACAAAACACTAACATAACAACAACAACAACAACAACAATAACAACAACAACCACCTTCACATGTTGCTTATGTTGATGTTACTTCATAATGATTTGTGTTGTAATGAAGTGTTTTGGATTGATGGAGAGAAAAAGAGACCCAATTGTTGTAACTACTAGTTAGGCCTATAGGGTCTATCAAAATGTCAAAGGACAATTGCAGAAGAAGAAAGATAAGGTAGGAGATAACCTACATAGTGTAAAGATGAAAATCACACCCTCTCTATCCTCCACAATCTTTCTATGAGCAAAAGGGAAGCAAATGGAGTGAAGTACAACCAGAGCATCAATAAAGATCCAACCAATAAGTGTTATTTTATTGTAAAATCCCCTCAAAAACACATTCTCCTTGTACTTAATATGTATGTATCTCAAGGTAGATAGTTTAGAGAGAGTCTTTAAGAATGTAGCCTAAAGAGGTTGGAAGAAATAATACTTGTGTAACTTGGAGAGGCAGATAATGCCTGGATTGTTTCTTCTATGACTAAGTTTAATGATGTGGTTGAGGCAGGTTGCTTCTTAAGAATGAAAAGATTTTTGTGGAGAGGGATACCTAGTGAGAGGTGAAGGTTGCTGTTAGTTGGTGAATACGACTAACTTTTGTGTATAAAACTTGTGTAAATTCTATCAAACTCTTCCAATTTATGGTTATTTTGCAATGTTATAAGTATTTTCTGTTTAGTATAGGTAATAAATACTTAGTACTTCTATTTTGTGTGTTTAATAATCATTTTCTCTTAATTTCAGGTTAATTAGGCAAGCTTTGAAAAGTGTTGTTTTCCACCTTCTCACTAAGCCAATCTGCTGGCTTAGCGAGCTTCCGCTAAGCGCAACTCTCATGGGCTAAGCGCAAGGAAGACTCTAGAAGAAGATGAGCTGTATAGGTTCGCAAAGCACACCGCTTCATCTCACTAAGCGCACCACTTCGGTTCATCGCTAAGTGAGAAAGGCACGCGCTAAGCCGAAATTCACCAATGTGCGCTAAGCGGTCCATAATTGCGCTAGCGCACGAGCACGAACAAGGCCACCTATTTAAGCCTGAAATCAGATTTTAGAGGGATAGTTTGGATTGGGATTCAGAGCTTTGCATGTCTAGAGTTTCTAGAGAGAGAAAGGTCCAGGTTCCAGAGAGTTTTGAGAGATTTTACTGTGTGAAGATATGCAGAGACCAGAGCTTGAAGCAGGAGCTGGTTTAAGAGCTTGAGATGAGTTTGGGAGTGATTGTGAGATCCTAGAGGTGAAGGAGACATCCTCACTACTTGTATTTTTGCAATCTTTCATCTTGTTCTTCTCTTTGTTGTAAAGAAGGCTTCCTGATATGGAAAGCTAAATCCTTTGTTGGATTTTCCCTATAGGTACCTGATGTAAATATATTTTTATCTATTTAATGATGTTTTGTGTGTTCTTTGTGCTATCTGCTTTTCACTCCAGTATGCCTTTACCTTGATCACGTAGATGCAAGCTTTATTAGGGTCATTCAACAATGGAAACTGGTCTGACTCTAAAGTCCTTGATAGTACAGGGCTAAGTTGTCGCACTATCACGAGGAATCGGTAAGTTAGTTGTGTATGTGTGTCTTAATGCGGTCCTGATTGAGTTTAGTCTTACAAGAAGAATCTACGAACAATGCTTAATCAGGATTAGGCTAAACTATCATGAGGAATCGAGGTTTAGTATCTCAGGAGACACCATAAGAACACATGAGCATTGTTAGCTAGAGAATATCTTTTCAGCATAAGGCACCTATTAGGAAGACCAATGTGTTTCTACTTGTTTTTACACATCATTCCTTTCGCGTGATTCTTTCTTTTTGCACAAATAGTTTATACACCTGTTCATATTCACACTTATCTTTACACACTAGACACTTATTTGCTGAAATAGCTTACCAAATAACACAAGTTCCCCAAGAGTTCAATACTCGGTTCTTACCATTTTATACTACTTGTGCGATCCGGTGCACTTGCCGGAAGCTGAACAAGTTTTTGGCGCCGTTGCTGGGGAACTTCTTTTTATTTGGGAAGTAAGTTCGTCTTTAGGTGTCTATTCTTTATTCTTTTATTACTTGAGAATATTTGTTTTTATTTATGTTTGTTTTTCTCTTGACTTGGATACTACTGCTCTTTTTAGTGCTTTGTATGCATAGTAAATCTTCTGCAGATGATTTTGTTCCATGAGATCTAGAGCTTTTTAAGGGGTGAAATGAATATCTTGACAGCACACAATCAAGGGTGGGAATAGGAGTTAAGTCCTTACCATCAATATGAAGAAGAAAGAACTCCCAATCTTGAAAGTGTGTTTGAGGAATTCATGGCATACCATGCTAGCTCAAAAGCCAATCAAAACTTAATAAAAATTCATGAAATTCATTTTGGCAAGAGCTACTCAATAGAAAACTTTCACGGGGGACCAAAGTTACAACCTTACTATCAAAATGAAGCAGAAAAAGGTTCCAATCTGGATAAATTGCTGATGCAATTCATGGAAACAACTAAATCAACTCAACGAGCACTGCAAAGTGTAGAAATCCAAGTTGGTGAGCTGGCAGAAGCAGTGACTCAATTTATGTTTAGACGAGAAAAATACTTTGTAGAGGTTGAAGCTCAAGAAAAAAAACCCTGTAAAAGAGCATAAGTCAAGAGAAAAATATGAGGAGAAAGATGAGGAACAAGCACAACAACAATGGGAGAAGTACTCAACAGTAGAAAAATAACAAGAAAATATTCTCCAAAACAATAACCTTTCTCATCAACTGATTATCAAGAAAGGAAGGCAAGGAGAACATGAGGAAACCTTAAGTGCCATCCTTTCTTTAATCACGAACATCTTTCTTGAAATGATTTGGAATGTACTTCCAGACTATATGAAGTTCATGGAATTTCTAGCTAAAAGGAGAAACTTCAAGGAAGATGTGTTCTATGTGATTTTCATGCAACCTTGAAGGTATTAAGCTATGCGTCAAGCTAATGACGTTAAAGAAGCGCTTCCTGAGAGGCAACCCAATTTTAATTTCTGCTATTTTTGTTTTTCATACATATATCATGCGGAACTTTCTTTTTAATTTGTACTTTGGAGTATATCAGCTTATCCTTGGATGTTAGATATAAGGGTTTCAATTTGTTGAGGAAGGGATTGAAAAATAACTTAGAAAATATTTGCTGAAAAACAGTCCTTTCGCTAAGCGCACGCCTCGCGCTAAGCGCGTCTTTGATCACGCACTAAGCCGAGAGTCTCAAGCACTTAGCGATCAACCCTTGCATCTAAGGCTGATTTGGTTCGCTAAGCTGGCCAAGGCTGAGCTAAGCCAACTTCAATTCGATCTGAATTCGGCTAAGCTGCAGCCTGATCGCTAAGCCCATCATACACTTTGGTTATGCTCGATTCGTTGCCGCCAAGCTGAATTCCCTGCGGCAATGTGAGTGCTAAGCGAGTCATTATCAGCTAAGCGCATGCTCCTTTGTACTTAAGATGCATCATTTTAGCTAAGCTGGCCAGAGCCTGGCTTAGCGAGAGTTGCAGATTTTTGGTCTGCAGATCTCGCTCAACGGTCCTTTTGCACGCTAAGCCACGAGGCTTTTGTTCAAAAAAAAAACTTGAATTTCAAAGTTAGGCTAAGTGCGCAGAACCGCTAAGCGACCATCTTCGAGGTACTTTCGGTCGATTCTCGAACCTTGTTTGTTCCCTTTGAAACCCTCGAAACAAGCATTGTTGCGTAATTCGTAAAGTTTTGCAACATTCCGAAAGTCAAAACAAGCATCGTTGCATAATCCATAAAGTTTCGCAAATGTTTCGGAAGGAAAACAGGTGTTGTTGCATAGTCCATAAAGTTCCACAATGTTTCGGAAAGAAATCAATAAAAAAACACAAAAGGGGGTGTATTTAGTGAAAAGAGGGGTGCAAATAGAAACCAGGCCCACTTGGGCCTTCCTGAAGGTTCCAAAAGAAGGCGGTGCCTTCTGGTGGAAGCAACCCAGCTCGCCTGGGCGAGCTGGGCGGCAACCACCTCCCTCTTTTCTCCTATAAATAGGGGAAGGAGGGTAGAGTAAATGGGTTCAGCCCTTCTGGTATTGAGAAATTTCTCGAAATTAGTGAGAAAAATTGTTCCAGTGAAAAAAATCCAAACCGAGGTACTTCCGTAACGCTTTCGAGACGTTTCCGTAAGCGATTTCGTGGAGATTCTTCGCCGTTCTTCATCGTTCTTCGGTCTTCAACCGGTAAGTTCCCGAAATCGAATCTTTCAATTCATTCTATGCACCTTTAGTGGTCCCTACTTGTTTTAAGTACTTTTACTTTCATTATGTTTATTTTCCGCACCCTTT
Source organism: Glycine max (assembly GCF_000004515.6). Lineage (NCBI taxonomy): Eukaryota > Viridiplantae > Streptophyta > Magnoliopsida > Fabales > Fabaceae > Glycine > Glycine max. The sequence continues at coordinate 37,125,457 of NC_038250.2, read as the reverse complement.
TTAACGAGCTTTAACCGATCACTTAAGTTGTTATCTCCCCTAATAAATGATAAAAATGAATTTCAACCGATCATTTGTGTTGTAATCTCATTTAATCACCGTTAAAATAAAATCCAACTGATCGTTCACACAGTAATCTCGATTAAATCAAAAAGGGGCAAAATAATAATAAAATAATCAAAATATCTTTGAATAAAATAATCAAAAAAAATCATGGGGGCATTTTTTCTTTGGAAGTTTCCTTGAATGAATTGACTAATAACCAAAGTGAAACTAAGGCTAAAACCAACTCACAAATCAAGCTTTGTCCGCAAAAAAATCACTTGAAACAGTTCTAAGGTCCAACGCCTTAAACGGTCCTCTTTGCTTTTATTGGTTAACATGGACCTTTAAAAAACAAAAAAATCAACACATGACTTTACCACTTTTAAAAGAACTACATAGGTCTGATTTCCTCATCGCAATTGAGGATACGTAGGAGCAAGGGAAACACCCTTGTCGACCACAAAAAGATAAAAAATACAAAAGGCATAAAAAGACATAAAAATGTAAAAAAGGGAAAATAAAACAAATCGAAGACATGATATTGCACACATGGTTAAAGGCTGTCGTCCTTTATGACGGACGCGTGGGGTGCTAATACCTTCCCCGTGCGTAAAAACAATTCCCGAACCTTTCGCAATTAAAGTTCATAGACTACACCTTTCCAGTTTTTCCAACGTTTTCCTCAAATAAACGTTGGTGGCGACTCTGCGCGCTTTCCTCCTTTGGAAGACGCACTCGTGAGTCTCGCGTCGCCCTCCCGCCGAAGGGTAGGTTGTGACATTTTTGTATGGAAAAGTTTTATAAAATGTATATAAATCTCCCAATTTATGGTTATTTTTGGTAGGATTGTAAATATTTCTAGTTTAGTTTTCATATGTGCTTAGTAGAGGCCTTCCTTATGAATTTAATGTAAATTTCACCTCAATTTCAGGTAAAAAGGAGAAAATTATGAAGGTGCAAAAGTGGTTGTCTTGCTAAGCCTGAACCGTGCGCTTAGTGAGACCAAACTGCTAAGCGAGACAGTAGTTGCTTAGCGATTGAGGATAAGCTAGAGAGAGTTCTTCCACGCCAGCACGCGCCTAGCGCGTATGCAGCTTGCTAAGCGAGACGGTTGTCTCTTTTGCGCTAAGCGTGAGATTGGCGCTAAGCCAAATATCACTTACTTGCGCTTAGCGCGAGAATGGCCCTAAGCACGCCTTCGCGGACAGAAAGCCCTTTTTTAAGCCTGACTTGCGGAGAATATGGGGAGGTTTGAATAGACAGCGAATTGTGTGCAGAGAACAGAGGAAAAGCTGAGCAAGGAAGCAAAGGCCCTAACTTTTAGGTAGATTCTAGGTTAAAGAGTAAGTCCTAGGTTTTTAGAGGTGGAGGAGGAATCCCCATTGCTTTGTAATCTGGTATTTTCTCTTAAACCCTTCTCCTATTTGTGAAAGCTGCTCCCTTATAATGGAGGGCTAAAATCTTTTGTTAGGAATCTCTGCTGAATACTTGATGTTAATATTATTATTATCTATTTGAAGTTATTTTAATGTGTTCAATGTTTCTATCTACGCTTATTGTATGCATGCTTGTGGTTTGATCACCCATTGGTGTTTGCTATTAGGAACTTTATCATTGGAAAATGTATTGTTTCCTTAGAACTTGATAGAGCAGGGCTAGATAACTGCATTTGGTTTTTAATATATTGTGATTATAATGCTGTTTAAATTAAGCTTTGTTCAACAAGAGACATCTGCAAACGAAGTTTAGTTTAAATTAGTCCAAACTCACGAGACATCGGTGTTTGGTATTTTTGTCCTCAGTATAGAACACAAAAATAATTTTAAATAGAGAAAAACTCTAATTGCATCAAGTATCTCAGTAGAAGGACCCAACGCTTTTATTTATTTGTTTTCACACTCAATTGCTTACCTTTAATGTTTCTTTGATTAGAATAGAAAATACCTTTGTTTTCAATTCATGACACTTAATTATTTTTACAAACACTTGCATTCTGAATGACACTTTTCAAACTGAAACAAGTTCCCTGAGTTTGATACTCAGTTCATTCCGTTTTAATTATTTACTTGACGACTCGGTGCACTTGCCAGTTAGATTTCACATCCACAAAAAATAAGTAGTAGTACTAGGATGTGAACATTGATCAAGGGGTTGGAAGGTCTAGAAGGTCAGGAATTGAGAGAAGAGAGAAAGAAGAAGAAGAAGAAAGAAGAGGAAACGAGGCCGAAGTGCTACCGGATCGCGACCGTGATTGAACCTTACATCTTTCCTTGTTCGGTGTTCTTCGTGGGACCACTGTTTAGTTTTTTATTTTTGAGGATTGAATGTGATCTATGTACCCTTAGGGGTCCCCCTTGTTGTTTTGTGCACATTCATCTTCTCCATCTATCATCATCAATCTCAATTTCTTTGTAAAGTTCAATCTTAAACCGATCACTAGTGTTGTAAAGTTGTCTTTAAAATGATTGTTAATAAACAAAACCAAGATAAAACCATCTCATAAATAAATTTTTTTTATCAAAATATCACTTGAGATAGTTTCAAGGTCCAAAGCCTTAACAATTCTCTCCGCTTTTCAAAATTTAAAAGATCGTTTCAAGGTCCAACGCCTTAATGATTATCTCCACTTTTCAAAATTTAAAAGATCCTTTCAAGGTCCAACGCCTTAACGATTCTCTTTCCTTTTCAAAATTTAAAAGATCGTTTCAAGGTCCAATGCCTTAACGATTCTCTCCGCTTTTCAAAACTCAAAACATCGTTTCAAGGTCCAACGCCTTAAACGACTTTTTGTTCGCAATTAAAATCAATCTTTCAAAAACATAAAATCAATTTAACACACAAACTTTCAGACTTAAAGAACTACGTAGGTCTAAATTCCTCATTGCACCTGAGGATATGTAGGAGCAAGGACAGCACCCTTGTCGACCCAAAAAAAAACAAAAAAAAATTATAAAAAGGGAAAATAAATAATATTGAAGTCACGTTTTTTGCACACTCGATTAAAGGCTATCGTCCCTTGTGACAAGCGCGAGGGATGCTAATACCTTCCCCATGCATAAACAACTCTCGAACCCTTATTTTCAAAATTCACAAACCTCTTTTTGGTTTTTCTAGCGTTTTCCTCGAATAAACGTTGTGGCGACTCCATTCATTTTCTCCCTTGGAGACAAACGCTTTGGATTATCCTTTTCGCCTTGCCCTCCCGTCGTAGGTTAAGTTGCGACAGATGGTGACTCCAAATGCTTGTTATCCCAATAAATAGGCATGAGGGGAGGCTGATCAAGGGGTTGGAAGGTCTAAAAGGTTAGGAATTGAGAGAAGAGAGAAAGAAGAGGAAATGAGGCTGAAGCGCTACCGAATCGCGACCGCGATCAAACCCTACATCATTCCTTATTTGGTGTTCTTCGTGCAACCGCCAGTTAGATTTTTTATTTTTGAGGATTGAATGTGATCTATGTACCCTTAGGGTTCCCCCTTGTTGTTTTGTGCACATTCATCTTCTCCATCTATTATTGTCAATCTCAATTTCTTTGTAAAGTTCAATCTTAAATCAATCACTAGTGTTGTAAAGTTGTCTTTAAAAAGATTGAAAGTTAATAAAAAAATCAAGATAAAACCAACTCATAAATAAATTCTTTTTATAAAAATATCACTTGAGATAGTTTCAAGATCCAAAGCCTTAATGATTCTCTCCGCTTTTCAAAATTTAAAAGATCGTTTCAAGGTCCAACGCCTTAACGATTCTCTCCGCTTTTCAAAATTTAAAATATCGTTTCAAGGTCCAATGCCTTAACGACTCTCTCCGCTTTTCAAATTTTAAAACATCGTTTCAAGGTCCAACGCCTTAAATGACTTTTCGATCGCAATAAAAATCAATCTTTCAAAAACATAAAATCAATTTAACACACAAACTTTCAGACTTAAAGAACTACGTAGGTCTGAATTCCTCATCGCACCTGAGGATACGTAGGAGCAAGGGCAGCCCCCTTGTCGACCCTATAAAAACAAAAAAATATAAAAAATATAAGAAGGGAAAATAAATAATATTGAAGTAACGTTTTTTGCACACTCGATTAAAGATTGTCGTCTCTTATGATGGGCACGAGGGGTGCTAATACCTTCCTCATGCGTAAACAACTCCCGAACCCTTATTTTCAAAATTTGCAGATCTCTTTTTGGTTTTTCTAACGTTTTCCTAGAATAAACGATGGTGGCAACTCCACTCGTTTTCTCCCTTGGAGACGAACGCTTTGGCTTATCCATTTCACCTTGCCCTCCCTTCGTAGGGTAGGGTGCGACATACATCATCCTCCTCATTTTTAGCATTTATGGAAGGCATCTGTGGGAAGTGTTGGATCAAGTGGCCTCAGAATAATTAAGAAGGGGGGGTTGAATTAATTATTCCTAAACCTTTACTAATTAAAATTTACTCTTCTAAGGCTTTTACTATGTTGTTAAGTAAATGAAGAATAGAAAAGAAACATAACCAAAAGTAAAAGCGGGAATTAAAGTGCACAACGGAAATTAAAATAGTAGGGAAGAAGGAGACAAACACACAAGAGTTTTTATACTGGTTCGGCAAAAACCCGTGCCTACATCCAGTCCCCAAGCGACCTGCGGTCCTTGAGATTTCTTTTCAACCTTGTAAAAATCCTTTTACAAGCAAAGATCCATAAGGGATGTACCCTCCCTTGTTCTCTTTGAACAACCTAGTGGATGTACCCTCCACTAAAACTGATCCACAAGAGATGTACCCTCTCTTGTTCTCAGTCAACAATCCAAGTAGATGTACCCTCTACTTGTACCACAAAGGATGTACCCTCCAATGTGTTAAAACAAAGTTCTCAGGCGGTTAAACCTTTGAAACTTTGTGAATGGGGATACAAAAGAATTCTCAGGCGGTTAGTCCTTTGAAATCTTTTGTATATGGGAAAGGGAAGAATTAAAAGAATTCTCAGACTGTGTCATTTTGAATTCTTTGAGAAGGGAGACACAAAAGAATTCAGGCGGTTAGTCCTTCATTCTTTTGGAAAAGAGAGAAGAGAGACACAAAAATAATTCAGGCGATTAGTCCTTGGCGAATTCTTTTTGGCAAAGGGAAAAGGGAATGAAAAAGATGAATAGCACAGTTTTCAAGGTTTGGAAAACCAGAAAACTTTTGAAGACTTTTAGTAAAAGGAGAAGAAGAAAGAGTTCAAAGAGATTCAGAAATCAATTGGGAAAAGTTTTAAAGGATGTTCAAGATATAGAAATGCAAATCAAAGTCTTGCTTTTATAGACTCTTCATGTCTGGTCAAGAGAACCATTAGAAGAGTTATAACCTTTAGAAAAACTTAAAAACTATTTGGAAAAGTTATAACTTTTAGAAAAACTTGAAAACTATTGGAAGAGTTACATCTTTTGATTTTGTTCAGAAACTATCACTGGTAATCGATTACCAAATCAGTGTAATCGATTACACAAAGCTTTTTTGTGAAAGGATGTGTCTCTTCACAATTAAATTTGAATTTCAATGTTCAAACACACTGGTAATCGATTACCAAATACTTATAATCGATTACAGCATTTTGAAATTAATTGGAACGTTGTAAATTCAGTTTGAAAGTTTTTTGAAAACCATTTTGCTACTGGTAATCGATTACAATAATCTGGTAATCAATTACCAGAGAATAAGAACTCTTTGGTAAAAGGTTTTAAGAAAAATTCATGTGCTACTCAGTTTTTGAAAAAAACTTTTTAATACTTATCTTGATTGAGTCTTATCTTGATTCTTGAATCTTGAGTCTTGAATCTTGATCTTGATCTTGATTCTTGAAACTTGAATCTTGAAACTTGATTCTTGATTCTTGATTCTTGAATTCAACTTTCCTCTTGATCCTTGAAGTGTACTTGATTCAATTCTTGAACTCATTCTTTGATTCTTGAGATCATCATCTTTGTTATCATGAAGTGTTATTGACTTTTGAGCTTTTTGTCATCATCTTTGTTATCATCAAAACTCTTTGAATCAATCTTGATTCATCATGAAGCTTGCTTCTACAGGAAGAAGGTGGGCATCTCGTTAACATCAAGTGTTGAAGCATCAATATTGTAAGTGATACCACTTGTTTTTCCCTGTAGAACAACTGACCATATTGAGTCACTCAGATCTTCGACATAAAACACATGTCTGGCTTGTGCTACCATGATGAAAGGCTCGTCCTTGTAACCAATCTTTTGAAAGTCAACCAAAGTAAACCCCATTTGGTCTTGACGCACACCCACATTTCCATTAACCCAATTACACTTGAAGACAAGCAGTCTAAATTCACCGTAATCAAGCTCCCAGATTTCTTGAATCACTTCAAAATAAGGCATGGATGCTCGAATCGAATTATTATCTTATGTACTTCTAAAGTGATCCGAATGAGCATCAACGTTCACCCTACTGTTCTGCACGATACTTTTATCATCCTGTGACTTTGTGCAAAAGGAATAGTTATTGATATCATATCCCTTCCAAGTGGGGACATTGAGATTTAGCCCAACAACTAACAATCTTAATGTTTTGGAAGCATTGTCATTAGCAAAGATAGTTTTTCTAAACTAGTTAATGAAAGTTCTATTGTGCTCTTGCAACACCCTCGTCATGTTCATCTTTGGGTGAGTAGCTGTGATATTTTGTTTGTGAGCATCTATGTACGAGATAACCTTTGTTGTGTTTTTTAATACATATAGATGTGCTTGTGAGAGCTCCTAGAGATCCATGGTTAAAACATTGAATCCTTATGTTCCCCTACCTTACCGTGTGCAGTCATGACGACTTTAAGGAAGCCTGACAAGTGTACTGGTTTCTATATACTCAGAACAAAACTCAATAGCTTCTTTAGCAATGTACCTTTCTATAATGCTTGTTTTGGGTTGTATTGATTCTTCGTGTAACCTTTCAGGACCTTCATGTAGCGCTCTATCAGATACATCCACCGTAAAAAGACGGGCCCACACAACCATATCTCTCGTACAAGATGTACAAGTGAATCATAATGTCAAAAAATGATGGCAGAAAATACATCCAATTGACAAATGATAATGGAAGCCTTATTTTCCAACTCATCCAACTGTCGAGGGTCAATGACTTTATTCTAGATTGCATTGAAGAAAAAATATAACCAAGTTATGGCAACCCTAACTTTGTCAGGCAATATACCACAAATGGCTATAGGCAAGAGTTGTTGCATTAACACGTGACAATCATGAGACTTCAACCCAACCAATTTTAGATCATTAACAGATACAAGGCTCTTGATATTTGAAGAGTATCCTTGTCGGACTTTAACGTTTTTTAAACAATGACAAAAACTTTTTTTCTCTGTCGTTGACATTGTGTAACATATTGGGTGCAAATGCGTTCGATGACCATGTGATACTGGATGCAACTGCTCTCATATATCCATGTCTACCAAATCTTTATGACATTTCAAACCATCTTTTGTCTTACCTTTAATGTTAAGAAGGGTGCCAATTAAACTATCACATACATTTTTCTCGACATGCATTACGTCTAGACAATGTCGTACATGTAGATTGCACCAATAAGAAAGATCAAAGAATATTGACCTTTTCTTCCAAATGTTTTTCTCGGACCCATCCTTTTTTTTGTCTTCCCAAAGATAGTTATGATGCCCTCACCCTATCAAAAACTTTGTGTCCAGCTAACGGTATCGGTGCACTTTCAATCTCTAATGTTCCATTAAATGCTTTCTTCAGTAGCCGATATGGGTGATAAGGTTTCAGAAATCTTTGATGCCTTGTATATATTGTCTTCTTTCCATGCTTTAGTTGGATGTAACTTGTGTCTTTCTCACATATAGGACATGTGTGGCATCCTTTCACACTATATCCACTCAAATTCCTATAAGTTGGAAAGTCATTAATGGTGTAAAATATCATTGCCCGCAACATGAAGGTCTGTTGAAGATTCCCATCATACACATCATGCCCATGTACCCACAATTTTGTCAAGTCTTCAATCAAGGGAGCAAGATAGACATCAATATCATTTCCTGGTTGTCTTGGACTGGCTATCATCATACACAACATAATGTACTTTCGCTTGATGCACAACCAAGGAGGAAGATTGTAAATCATCAGCAAAATAGGCCATGAACTATGGTTGGTGCTCAAGTTACCAAAAGGATTGATTCCGTCAGAAGCAAGACCAACCCTTAGGTTTCTTGGATCCTATCCAAAATCCGAATACAACTGATCAATTGTCTTCCATTGGGGACAATCAGCAGGATGACAGTGTAACACCCTAAAATATTACTAGTTATAAATCGATGTTTAATTGTATTTATCGTATTATTTGACTATATGGTTGACTTGAATGAGTGGAGGTATGGCTTGAATTAGTCATGTGTGAATTTCTTGATGTGGATGTTGAGTTATGTAGAGTTTTGTTGAGCTAAGTTGAAATTATGAGATTTTAAATTTTACCTAAACCTATTCCACTAAAATCGCGATCTCGGATACATTAACCGTTGGATCGTCTTCAAATTTTGTCTGGAGCTTTCTAAGACATTTCTCCACAGTCTGACCGTTGGTATTTTGACAATAACAACATTTGATGTCTCTCTAAGTGCGAAGTGCGCGCTAAGCACAATTCCAACCCGAGAAGGAATTGCACAGAGCGAGAATTGGCTCGCTAAGCAAGCCATAGTTGCGCTGAGCGAGAAAAGTGGACTCCCGCATAGCGATATGAGCTCACTAAGTGAGATTTGTAGATTATAAATATGTTCCTTAGCGTGAAAAACACGATTTTTCACTCTCTTCTTCTCCAAAATGCCACCCAAACCCTAAAACCTCCTTCTCCACTACCCACGACCACCAGTGGCCGCCACGAGCCGCCGTTGCTTGCTGACGAACCCCTACACCAAGAGAAACACTTTAATCAGAGTGGAATCCTTAGAATCCTCCTCAAGGACTCGATAGAGAAAATTCCCCCAATCCTCCATTTCATAGCTTCTCTGAGGTAATCTTGAATTCTAAGCCCTTCTCCTAGTTAGTTAGAGTTCCTCTTAGTGTCTCTTGTGTGTTGGGTACTGTAATAGGATGTTTTTACACTTCCTTTGAAAAAACCCTAGAGAATGAGACATTGTAAAAGTTATCTTTTTATAACATTGATGTTATTTTCGTGACCTTCATTGAACCCCGACCACATTGGTGTGATCGGAATTTTAAAATGATGTCTCCTTTAAGTAGAATCCGAAACACCCATCATCCCTTTATGTTTTGACAGGGGTATTTGACTCCGAATATGGTTATTAACCTTGTTTTTGAAACCTATACTAAATTCCCTTCAATTTGGCATATAGAACCCTGCATTTGGACTGACGAGCGTGAACAAGAGAGACCTTTGAGCAACACAAACAGGAACTAAAAGAGAGCTCACAATAGGTGAGGGAAGTTTATTATAGGTTACAGCTTTTAATGCCATAGTTGGGGTCAGGAAACCTAACTATGGGGATATATGCCTCTCCCTGTTGCATGCTGGTTTTCAAAGAAAATAATGTTTTTGACTAATGGGATGCGATATATCTATTATTGATTAATAACATTACTATTAGACTTGTGTGGTCTGAAGACCTGGGAAGTGTGAATCTCAGGCATGAACTACAGATGTATGTATATGCGGAATGTGACTTACTGTTGATGTTGCTATTGATGGCATTAATTGATATGAGGTGAGGTTGATGCTTATGATTATATTGATATGAAAAAATGTTGTTATTGATGATTATGTCAATATGAGTTCAGGTTGTTATTGATGATTATGTTAATATGAGATGATGTTGAGCATAATGAGATGAAATGTTGATGATGTTGAAAATACACTATGGTGATGTATGTTGTTTATGTACATGGGGGGTGCATTGACCTTGTTGGATGTCCCTGGTGGGGGAAGTAGAGTGGTTAAAGAGTTTTAAGCATCTCTAGAGGGGGATGGCTTAGAATCTTTAATTATCCACGGTCAGTGCATTTGATGGTGCCCATGTTTCATACGTTGTGTGATGTGTATGTTCATGGAGGGTGCAGTGACCTTGTTGGATGTCCATGGTGGGGGAAATAGAGTGGTTAAGAGTTTTAAGCATCTCTGGAGGGGGATGGCTTAGAATCTTTAATTATCCACGATCGGTGCATTTGATGGTACCCATGTTTCATACGTTGTGTGATGTGTATGTTCATGGGGGGTGCAGTGACCTTGTTGGATGTCCCTAGTGGGGGGAAATAGAGTGGTTAAAGAGTTTTAAGAATCTCTGGAGGGGGATGGCTTAGAATTTTTAATTATCCACGTTTAGTGCATTTGATGGTGCCCGTGTTTCATACTTCATATGACATGGAAATAGTATAAACTTTGTTAGTAAGTAATTATAGTTTCTTGTGAGGAGGAATACTTGTACTAGGGGGCATATCACTCGGTTTGGAACTCCCTTGAGACTCAGGCTGATCACCATGTGGGGGGGAGAGTTTCCTGTCCACGATAGGGTGACCTCGACACTTACTTCCTAGTTTTCCTAAGTGAGAGTGTCATGTGGACACGCTTAGGCTACTTCCTTGGGGATGGTACCACATTGCATATGAGAGTTGAGGTCAGGTGCATGCATCATATTAAGCATGAATGATTGGAATTGTGGATGGATGATGACTATTTGTTGAGTGTGTATTGAACTACTGAATGTTGGTGCAAGCTTATGATACTTGTTAATGTTTTCTTACTAATTGTGGTTATTTGATTTTTTTTATTAATTTCTTTTATAATAAACTCATTCCTCGCAATTTTTGTACCGTGTGGTTGGTACTTGTGATGATCGCAAACTCTTGTTCGTGGGAGCAGAATGACAACAGTAGAGTACGAGAAGTGAGATTCTTTCGTGGAGCTGCCGAGCCGACATGATGACGTTGGGATTATTTTGGGAGAGAGTTGTGTTTTGTTAATCAACTCCTCCATAGCTAGTTCTATAATTCTTTTGTTGAATTGAGGATGTAAATCACAAATTTATTTTCCATTATGTGAATGATGTGTACTGAGTTACTATACCTATATATATATATATATATATATTCATTTACTTATGTAATGGTGCGTTGTTTGGTCAATGTATATTGAGAAAAAAATTACTTTCATTTTTCATAAGCAAATTAACGGAGTTTCATAAAAAATAATTGAAATTTCTAGCGGTTTAGAGTGGTGATATCGTAGCGACGAGGCAGGTCGTTATAGATAGAGCAATCCATCATTTTTTCTGCCATATGCATGCCATGTAATGTTTTTTGCATCATCCGCATTAGAAAACAATCGCTTAAACCTTGGTATTACTGGAATATACCAGCACACCTTTGTTGGACGATCGTTGTTTATGGTTGAATCATCACTGCATTCTCCATACTTCACTTTGTAGCATGATACCCCACATGTAGGGTAGTTGTGCATTTTGGCAAACTGATTTCTATACAAAATACAACCATTAGGGCATGCATGTATTTTCTGGTATTCCATACCCATAGGACATAAAATCTTCTTAGCCTCATAATGATTCTTAGGTAATGTGTTGTCTTCAGGAAGCATATTCTTCAATAACACAAGCAATTCAGTGAAGCTTTTGTCACTCCACCCAAATCTTGCCTTCAAGTTCACCAAAGCTAACACCCCCGATAACCGTGTGAAGGTTGTGCATCCCAAATACTAGGGCTTCTTAGAATCAGTTTCTAATTTTTCATACAAGGGTGCATGATCTTGCCTAAAACCCTCTTGACCAAGATCGTATATCATGTCTTCTATACGATCTTCGATTTATACATCAACTACCTCAGTCAGAGGGACTGTTGACATCTGTGGTAATTCACCATGCCATATCCATTTTTGTATAAGTAGGACTGATACCCTCACATATAAGATGTGATCTAATGTCTTGCAATGACTGTTGTCTCCCATTTGTTGGACAAGTGGCCTCAATAACTTAAAAGGGGGGTGAATTAAGTTAAAAAATTTCTCGTTTAATTGACTTCTAAATCCCCTTTTAAATCTATATGTTAAGAATATTGAAGATGAAGATGAAAGTTATATCAACAGAATACTTCAAGTGTGCAAGATAAATAAAATATGCAAGTTAAAGTAACCAAGATAGGGAAGAGAGGAATGCAAACTCAGTTTATCCTGGTTCAGCCACTTCCTGTGCCTACATCCAATCCTCAAGCAACCTACTTGAGATTTCCACTAACTTTGTAAAAATCCTGTTTACAACTTCTGAACACCCGAGGGATCCCTTTCCCTTGTGTTCAGGAAACTCACAATTCAAGAGACAAACAGCCTCTTGATCTCAATAAGTCTTTAAAGAATGTACAAATGTTTTTTTTTTCTTTTAGAGAAGAAGATACAAGATGAAGTTCTTAGAAGAATTCTTAATTGTTTTGTAAGTGTTTGGCCAATGATATGTTTTTGAGAGGATAAGACAATAAGGTTATGAAAAACTCTCTAAAAAATTTTGTAGATAAGTCACATATTTATAGGCCCTTGGTTGCTTTTCAAAAACTTATGAAGGAATGTGACTTTTCAAAGTAACTTTTAAAATTTCCTCACTGGTAATCGATTACAACTCTTTGGTAATCGATTACACAGTTATGTAATGAGGAGTCATGACTTTTCAATTTGAATTTTTGTAGTTCCGTTACTGGTAATCGATTACAGACAAGTTGTAATTGCTTAAGCTTTCAAATTTCAAATTTCAAATTTCAAATTTATTTATAATCAATTTAAAAACTATGCTGTGAGGCCAAACCTTTGCAATCACTAAGAGACTCTTTTAACAAAGATAGACTAAGACTTAGCTTTTTTCTTGATCTTTCTTTTCTTGGTATTGATTTGGACTTGAAATAAAACTTGTGTTGCTTTTGTCTTGGCATCATCAAAACCTTCATACACATACATAACATATATTCACATTCTCCCCCTTTTGATGATGACAACCAACTGAAATCATTTACTAAAAAATATTTCTTTTGCGAGATGATCACTCCCCCTTAATTTTGCAATCATTGCTTAGCATAAAATATTTTTAGAAAGGTTTGCCAATATATATATATATATATATATATATACCCTATACATTACATGATTCTCTCCCCCTTTGGCAACATAAAAAAGACGAAAGCACCAAAATAGAAACAATCATTCACATAATAACCAATCATTGACAGAGGAATCAACCAAGCACTAAACATACCAAATAGAGCAAGTCCAAAATAGTATTTATAAATGACAAAAGCATTCATAAAAGAAGCAACCAAGTTCAAAACATATCAAGTCTTAAACAATAGTGTGAATGACCAAAGCATCCACAGAAAAACAGCCAAAGAAGAAATAAATAGCAAGTCCAAAATAGAAATATAAAGAACCAAATCTCAAATAAACCCAATGCAAAAAGTTTGAAATATCAAGAAATTAAAGACAGATAATGCTAGAAATCAGGACAAATATGTGATTATAAGTAATCAATATACAATTAAGTAATAAATATACAATTAAGCAATCAAAAACATTTATGAGTATGAACAATCCCGAAAAACAACCATCAAATGCAATTATTATAAACATTCAAAGTAATCAATCATTATAAACAAGCAAAACAACCATTTCACTCAACCAAAGTAAACAATCATCATAATCAAGCATGAAAAATAACTATCAAACACAATCATTTTACTCAACCAAAGTAAACAATAATCATAATCAATCATGATAACAATCAAAGTTAAACATTCATCATAATCATCATAATCAAGCATGATAATTAAATAGTATAAACATCCAAAGTGGCTAGGATTCTAAGTTATTTAGGTCTATGAGTCCTAATTCTCTTCTAATAGCAAAGAAGTTTTCTTTGGGGAGAGGTTTTGTGAAGATATCAACTAACTGATTCTTTGTGTCAACAAATTCTAATATGCAATCCCCTTTTTGAACATGATCTCGAAGGAAGTGATGCCTTATTTCAATATGCTTTGTTCTAGAGTGCAAAATAGGATTTTTGGACAAATTAATTGCACTTGTATTGTCACAGCGGATAGGTATATGATCAAGTTTTAAACCATAATCAGAAAGTTATTGTTTCATCCAGAGAGTATTTGTGCACAACAACTTCCAACAGAAATATATTCCACCTCTGCAGTGGGGAAGGAAACACTATTTTGCTTTTTACTATGCCATGATACTAGAGCAGAACCAATGAAATGACAAGTGCCACTAGTACTTTTTCTATCAGTTTTGCATCCAGAAAAATCAGAGTCAGAGTATCCTACAAAGTTATAAGAGAAATTCTAAGGATACTATAACCCTAGATTTATAGTGCCTAACAAATATCTCATTATTCTTTTAATGGCACTTAGGTGAGATTCTTTGGGATTTTCTTGATATCTTGCACACATACAAAGACTAAACATTATATCAGGCCTACTTGCTGATAAATAAAGAAGAGATCCGATCATACCTATATATTTCTTTATGTCTATTGATTAACCGGTTTCATCTTTATCTAGAAAGCAGGCAGTGCTCATAGTGGCCATGTGTTTATAATTTTTCATCCCAAACTTGTTAATTAGTTCTTTGCAATATTTTGACTGACTAATAAATATTTCATTCTTTGTTTGCTTTATTTGTAGTCCAAGGAAGAAATTTAACTCACCCATCATGGACAATTTCAAATTCATTTTTCATATCTTGAGAGAATTCTTTTCATAGAGAATCATTAGTTGACCCAAAGAATATATCATTAACGTATATTTTCAGATTTAAGTAGGTGCTCAAGCAAGCTTCAAGTGGTAATCAGAGCACAAGAGCTTCAAATAGGTGCTCCTTACCTCCATTAGTTTTCAGCTTTACCTTCTCCTCCATTGTTGTTTCTTTGTTTTTCTCCATGTATCTCCTCACATGTCTTGTGCTAAATGTTGTTAACATGAGTTTTTATAATTTCCACCGATTAAACTTGCTATAGAAGCTAGATTTGATTTTCTATGGTTCAAATTTCTTGTTCTTGTTCTTGAACCATAAATTGGGTTAAGTTTAGGTTCCTTTGAGTTTTGTTTTGGTATTTTTTGTGGCTGAAACCTAAACCATAAAATTATTACAAAAACATTAAAGTAGAAGAAAACCTCAAAAATCTAGAGTGACTTGTTCACCTATTGTAGTTTTTTCATAGAAGTCATGTCTAGTCATGAAACTTGTTCACCTAAAAAATTATTGCTGAATTTTATTTTTCTTGTTTCTTTGTCTAACTCATTTGTTCATGATTGTATGAAATTCTTTTAGCCTATTAATTGATTTGAGTCAAATCTTGCATATTAATTAGTCCTTAACATGTTCATGCAAAATTAGAGAGTCTTTGATTGTGAACCTTTTCTTGAACTTTTAGGTTTCCTTATGATTGTGTCTATTGTGAATTTAAGTTTTGGTGATTGAATTGTCGGTTGAAATTTTGATCCCAATTGAATATTGAACTCCTAAAACTATGGTAAACAAACCTAGTGAGTTCAACATACATAGGAAGGTTGAAAGTAAGCCTAAGGCAATCAATATATCATGCTTAAAAATTTCAAAGTCTAAAATCGTTGGTGCTGGCAACTTGAACATACGAACTTTTAAAAATTATTGGGAACTGGTCACTGCGAATTTTGAGCTGAAAGTCTTACTGAATATTCTAGACATCTGGAAAAAAATTAGACAAAAAGAAACAAGTGACTTGGATAAAATGAAAAAATAATAAAAATCACACAATTTGGCAGGAAAATCAGTGCCCAGGAAAAAAAAGTGAAAGGGAAGTGTGCTTGTTGTTTTGGCTCAAAATTTGTTCTATAATTGGTGCCTTCTTTATACCAATCTTAGTTCTGAAATTTCAATTGAAAAATAGTGTGAAAAAGGTGCCAAAACTAGAGGTTTCTTGACTCTTTTTTTTTTAGTTTTTTTACTTTACTCTAGAGCCATTCTCGGTTTCTCTTTGAGTCCTAGCTTGCTTTTATGTGTTTTTCATTGCTTTAATTGTTGAATAATCCTTGAAAATTTGTCTTGTTAAAACTCTATTGGTTTAGCTTGCATTTCATTTTTTGGTCTTCGGTTATTGCTTCTCTGTTTGTTTCCTTATTTGTGAGTTGCCATATAGGGAATTGGAAAGGAAGATTGATGCCATCCCTTGAAGAATTTGAGTCAAGAAGAAAGGGGCCAACCACCTTAAGAGATATTGGACTGAGAAGCACTCCAAATTGAGTGAAACACCAAAGAAGAACAGCCACCAAAATTGAGGACTTTTTTGTAACTTTGTAATTGGCAATTTACTTACCTTCATTGCTTTCAAATTTTGTAACAAAAAGGCCTTTCATTGGAAACGTGTTGGGAGCCTACAATAGGTTACCAAACTTCCATTTGTGTGTAATAATTTTAGGAAATTTTCCCTTAGGATAGTGAGTGTTTGTTGGGAACCTTAAATGTGGTCATCCGAACACTCTTAAGATCCGCCTAGTTTACATTTCTTGCACTTTAATTTCTTGCTTATCTTCATAGCTTTTTTTTCTTTACTAGTCACGCCTATTTTACCTTGTTATTGCATAATACTTTCTTCTTGCTTATCACGCTTATCTTGAGTTCTTTTGGAACCCTAGCTTTTACCTTTTTGCAAACCCCCAACAAGAAAGAACCACAACTTAGGAACCAACATGAGTCATCATTCATCTAGTGTTAATGGCGAGGGTACTAGTCATAAGGACCCTCTATCTAGAATCTTAGATGAGTTGAGTTCCCTCAAGTTATGGAAAGAAAAACTAGAAAGAAAAGAAAAGGGAAAAGAGAGGGTAAATATAAGTCAAGTGAGGAAAGGAAGGTTCCTTTGGCTACCCTTAGCTTCCAAGGGTATGCCCTCTATTGGTGGACTTCCCTTGTTAGGAAAAAAGGGATTCATGGGGATCCTCTAGCAGAGTATTGGAATGACTTAAAAAGTTCCCTTAGGAAGAGGCACATCCCCTCCTACTATAAAAGGGAGCTTGTGGACAAGCTCCAAAGGCTTAGACAAGGGAGTATGAGTGTTGAAAAGTATAGGCAACAAATAGAACTACTCCTTTTGAGAGTTGGGCTTAGGAGGAGGAAAGAACAAGTATTGCTAGGTTTGTTAGTGGCCTTAATATGTAAGTGAAGGACAAGGTTGAGCTCCTTCCATATAGGGACCTAGATGACCTAGTCCAACTTTGCATAAGGGAAGAGCAACAACTTAAAAGGAAGCCTACTTCAAAATCTTATGGCTCTCACTCTTATCCAAAGAAAGACCAAGGTCAAGACATCTTAGGGGCTACATAGAAGCTTCTCAAAGATCTAGCCTCCATAGAAGCTTCTCAAGCAAGCTTCCATCATTGTGGCCCTATCCTATTCGAGAAGACATTTTTTTACTTGATTCATATGTACAAGTTAAGTAGGTTAAGTTAAATTTGATGAAATTTCGACAACATTTCGCATTGGTCTCCAAGTACACGACATGAAAGCGGTGACATGAATTCACCACGATCAAGTAAGCACCCGTAGAACAAAGCTTCATGCACTAAACCGAAATTTAATCAAATTTAACACAACATACTTAACCTATAAGCAAGAATTAAGAAAAAAAATAGGCCTTCCCATACTGTCCAAACAGACAATTCGAGATTCAATACAATGATTAATCTAAATTATTCATATTCATCGTTGTATTCAATCTCAAAAGAGGAACTATGGTTCGCTCATAATGCAAAAAATTTTAATATTAAACAATACCCATACATTAACAACAAGTGTAATAACGACATAAGTGTCAGAATGACATACATATCTCGAAAGATGCTAGTAACAAAAGCTGAGTGTGGTGTCGGCAGTGATAATTATACAAGTTTATCTTCACTCGATCAACAACAATTTTTTTCAATAGCCTTAACTTCCTATGTCAGTCAAACAATAGTACCTATAACCAATACAAATTGTCTAACATTAAAGGAGGAATACAATAGGCCATAAAAATATTAATTCACACACGCAGACAGTTATATATATATGTATGTATAACTAATCTTGTATAAACCTATATGTTATATCAAATTATAAGTAAGAAATCATGGTTGACACGGTTAGTAGGTTTTTATAACCCATGGTCATATTTTTCTTTCTTGGAAATTGCCTTAATTTCATTTCCTTTGGGTATGTTGCTCAGGTATGTTTCCTGCAATTTGATTGGGATTTTGTGTTCAATGATTTATGGTGTAATTTTATGATAGCATATGTAGTAGTTTTGTAGTTTTTTGTTTGTTTGGTATATATTTAGTGAAGTATGCAATTTCTTATGATTAATTTGATGGATGTATTTTCAATTGTTATGATTACTTATTTTTCTTTGTGTTGTGCAGTCCCATCTTGCAGCACTAGGATCTATCAGTTTGTATCTAACATTGCCTTCGCTTACTTTGTCTTCAACAAAATGGTGATAATAAAGTATGCTCAATTTGAATTGCAATTATCGTTTCATTTTTGTTTGTTTTCACCAACTCTGTTCTAGCTGTTAATACTTGCAGCTTAATTGATGGTCTTTTTATCAGGGTACTTGATGCAATCCTATCCCGCAAGGGTATTGGATAGAAGACTCCAAGTAGATTGGGTCAGAGATGCAAGAGAAGGCCCTTGGGTTCTTATGAGTCTTAGGGTAGATTTTGGGCCCATGGGCTAAGTAGGAGCCCACTTATCTTTGTAAATATTAGATTAAGGTTTCATTATTTTTGGGTCTTGTATTTAGGGCTCCATAATGTAGGTAGGGTACCTTAGAAATATAGGATTTTTCAGCCCTTGTATTTTAGGGCACCTAGACTAGTTTTTGTATTAGGGGTAGTTTTGTAATTTCACATGCACTAAGTAAATATTTGATGTGTGTGGTTGGAAATAAATTTAATTGAATTGGTAGAAGTCTAATCCAATTAAATTTTAGAGGGGGAGGTGAGCATTTGCTTACTACACCCCATTGCCACATCATATAGTCACACTTTGTGCATGTCCTTCATACTTTACATGCCTCATGACACCTAAGCACACTTAGTGGAGAATCTTGGAATTGATCTTGGATTAGTGGGCTGAACCATAACTAAAATTCATTAATCATAATTAGTGAAATTTTGGCTCCACAAATTCAATTTCAAATTCAAGTGAAATTTGAATTGAAATTCAAATTTCCCTCCAATTTTTGTGACACTTAGGCTATAAATAGAGGTCATGTGGGTGCATTTTTTTCAACTTTGATCATTTGAAAATTAAACTTCAAAGTTCAGAGCTCTCTTAGAGCACAAAATTTCGTGCTCTTCTCTCCCTCTCCCTTCATTCATCTCCTTCTTCCTCCAAGCTCCTATCCATGGCCTCCTATGGTGGTGAGCTTCTTCTAGACTCATCTTCTCCTTGAAGTGGCGTCTCCTCTCTCTCTTCCTTCTCCATTCCGCTGCCATTAATCTTCCAAGAAGCAAAGGAATCCATTGATGAAGAAGATCCTAGGCCTACAAGCTCCAATGGAGCTTACACCATGTGGTATCAGAGCATCTTCATCTAGGTGATGTTCTTTTGCTTCCTCTATCTTTTTGTTCGGTGAATTCTCTTTAATTCCTTGTTCTTCATCTTTTTCTCCTTGTATATCCTCCATTGTCTTGTGGTTTGGTGCTGTTTAGAGTAGATTCAAAAAAATAAACCGATTAAATCTTAGATCTACACTTGTTCTTGCATTTCTATGGTTCAAATTTTGTAGATCTACTCTTGAATCTTGTTTTTGTGTTGATTTTAGGTTCTATCAATTTTCATTCATAATATTCTTGTGATGAACCTTTAGATCTAAATTTTCTTCCAAAATATTGATTAGAAAAAAAAAACACAAAAATCTAAGTGTAAATCACTTAATTCATGTTGTCTTAGAGTCATGTTTAGTCATAGTAATTGTCACATTATGTTCTAAGTTTGTGTTGAATTTTTATTTTGTTGATTGAATTCTAGATACATTTGTTCATGTATTCTTGTCATTCTTAGCCTATCTTTTGAATTTTGAGTCTAATTCATGCATGTTACTTAATTCATAACATGTTCTTGAACTTTTTTTTGTTTTCTAAGTTTCCTACATGATGCCTATGATAAAGTTGAGTTGTGGTGCTGAGTTGTGGCTGGATTTGTGAATCAAAATAAGTCTTAAGCTCTCTTGAATTGTGTTATTCAAGATAATTGAGCATAAGCAAACACAAATTGTAACTATCCAAGCCTTAAGCAACATAAACACTACTCTTGATTTCTAGGTTGAAATCGTTGGTGCTGGCAGCTTGAACATACGAACTTGTATAAATTACTGGGAATTGGTCACTACGTTTTTTGAGCTGAAAGTTTTACTGAATTTTCTAGGCATCTGGATAAAAATTATAAAAAAAGAACCAAGCGATTTGGATTAAAGGAAAAAATAAGAAAAATCACACAAGTTGCAGAAAAATCAGTGTCCAGGAAAAAAAAAGTGAAAGGAAAGTGTGCTTGTTGTTTTGGCTCAAAATTTGCTCTATAATTGGTGCCTATTTTATACCAATCCTAGTTCTGAAATTTCAATTGAAAATTATTGTGAAAACAAGTGCCAAAACTAGAGGTTTCTTGAGTCTTTTTTTTTAGTTTTTTTACTTTACTCTAGAGCCATTCTAGGTTTCTCTTTAAGTCCTAGCTTGTTTTTTTTGTGCTTTTCATTACTTTAATTGTTGATTAATCCTTGTAAATTTGTCTTGTTAAAACTCTATTGGTTTAGCTTTCATTTCATTTTTTTGGTCTTTGGTTATTGCTTGTCTCTTTGTTTCCTTGCTTGTGAGTTGCATATAGGGAATTGGAAAGGAAGATTGGTGCCATATCTTCAAGAATTTAAGTCAAGAAGCAAGGGGCCAACCACCTTAAGAGCTATTGGACTAACAAGCACTCCAAATTGAGTGAAATACTAAAGAGAGAATAGCCACCACAATTGAGGACTTTTTTTTTGTAATTTTGTAATTGGCAATTTGTTTTGCTTTCAAATTTTGTAACAAAAAGGCCTTTCATTGGAAATAAGTTGGGAGCCTCCAATAGGTCACCCTACTTCCATTTGTGTGTAATAATTTTAGGCAATTTTCCCTTAGGATAGTGAGTGTTTTGTTGGGAACCTTAAATGAGGTCATCAAAACATTCTTAGGATCCGCCTAGTTTGCATTTCTTGCACTTTAATTTCTTGCTTACTTTCATAGCTTATTTCCTTTACCCTCCATTGTCAAACCGCCTAGATAGTTTGCCTTTTACCAATTAGTTTTTACCTTATCTTTCACACCTCTTTTAGTGTTTATTTTGGCTAGTTTCAACCATTGTTTCTTTTACCTTTTTTTCAAACCCCCAACAAGAAAGAACCATAACTTAGGAACCAACATGAGTCTTCATTCTTCATCTAGTGTTAATGGTGAGGGTTCTACTCCTAAGGACCCCTTGTATAAGATATTAGATGAGTTGAGATCCCTTAAGTTGTGGAAAGAAAAACAAGAGAGAAAAGAAAAAGGAAAAAAAAGAGTGGAAGAAATAAGTCAAGACGAAAGAGAGAAAATAAGAGAGGAAGAAAGAAGAAAAATAATGAAAGAAATGAAAAGAGAAAAACATGCCTCCTATAGTAGTCATAACTCTTGCAAGAGCCTAAGTGAAGAACTTCGTGACTATTATGAAGGAAGACATAAGTCACATCTTAGACCTCATTCCCATAGGAGAGAAAAGGAAAGAAAGCCTCAAGAGGACAACATTAACCTCTCATACTTCCATGGGAAGGATAATGTAGAGGCTAACTTAGATTAGGAAATAAGGGTAGAGCAAAAACTTAAAAGAAAGTCTACTTTAAAATCTTATTGCTCTCACTCTTATCCAAAGAAAGACCAAGGTCTAGGAATCTTAGGGGCAGCACCTTCTAAGCCCAATGATGATAAGGGGAAGAAAATAGAAAAGCAACCCCCTAAGGCTAGTATGCAAGAAAAGACTAGCTCAATAAAGTGCTTTAAATGTCTTGGAAGAGGACACATTACTTCTCAATGCCCCACCAAGAAAACCATGATTATGAGGAGCCAAGACATTTATAGTAGCCAATATGAGGCTACTACTTCACCTTCCTCTAGTGAAAGTGAAGAAGCAAAAGGGGAAGAATCTAGTGAAGAAATCTACCCCCAAGAAGAAGGAAAACCTTTAATGGTTAAGGAGGAGTGTAAGGAGGTAAGTGTCTCCTCCATGAGGTTAGCTAAGAAGGAAAGACATTTTGAAATAAAGACAAATATTAAAGAAATTTCCCTTCTTAGAAAACCTCCACATTTTCTCCTTTGTAAAAAGACACTTGTTACCATTGCCACACCTCTTGGGCTTGAGTTTATTCCTCTAGTAAAGGAGTTGTTGGATGAGGGTTTGGTTCGCAAGAGCTTAAATCCTTGTGCTTTGTTGGTGCCCAAAATAGGTATTATTAGGCACCAAATCCCTAAAATAGGTGGTATGATGAATGTTTTGAGTGGTGCAACCCTCTTTTGTGAAATCACTCGTGCACCCAACAACTTCATGATTTGTGTACATAGGGACTCATTAGGTAGGTTTGTTCTTATTTTTAGTTTCAATACAAACTTAGGTACTCATATGGGACACCTTAGGTTTGTCGTAATTTTTTGTAGGAATAATCAACATGAAAATAAAGAAAAAGGTATGTTTTATTCCATTACTTTCCTTAACTTTTTAAATAGTGATCAAGGGCTTCCCATGGACCCTAAGAGAATAAAGGTCATTCCTGAGTGGCCTACTCCACCAAGTATAAGGGAAATTTGGGGCTTCAATATCTTAACAAAATTTTACAAAAGGTTTGTCCCATATTTTTCTATACTTCTAGCGCCACTCATTGAGTTGGTGAGGAACTATATTCTCTTATGGGAAGATGGCCAGGAAAGGGGTTTTCAGTCCTTACCGTACTCTAACATACCTAACATAACTAATACATATGTTTTTATTCTTTTTACAGGTGTTGAGGAAAGAATTAATGAGTTTCAAGAGCCTCGGAATTTGAGGTCAAATCCTTTTCAAGGAGGAGGGAATGATGCAATCCTATCCCGCAAGGGTATTGGATAGAAGACTCCAAGTAGATTGGGCCAAAGATGCAAGAGAAGGCCCTAGGGTTCTTATGAGTCTTAGGGTAGATTTTGGGTCCATGGGCTAAGTATGAGCCCACTTATCTTTGTAAATATTAGATTAAGGTTTCATTATTTTTGGGTCTTGTATTTAGGGCTCCATAATGTAGGTAGGGTACCTTAGAAATATAGGATTTTTCAGCCCTTGTATTTTAGGGCACCTAGACTAGTTTTTGTATTTGGGGTAGTTTTGTAATTTCAAATGCACTAAGTGAATATTTGATTTGTGTGGTTGGAAATAAATTTAATTGAATTGGTAGAAGCCCAATCCAATTAAATTTTAGAGGGGGAGGTGAGCATTTGCTTACTACACCCCATCGCCACATCATATAGTCACACTTTGTGCATGTCCTTCATGCTTTACATGCCTTATGACACCTAAGCACACTTAGTGGAGAATCTTGGAATTGATCTTGGATTAGTGGGCTGAACCATAACTAAAATTCACTAATCATAATTAGTGAAATTTTGGCTCCAAAGTTTGGCTCCACAAATTCAAGTGAAATTTGAATCGAAATTCAAATTTCCCTCCAATTTTTGTGACACTTAGGCTATAAATAGAGGTCATGTGTGTGCATTTTTTTCAACTTTGATCATTAGAAAATTAAACTTCAAAGTTCAGAGCTCTCTTAGAGCACAAAATTTCGTGTTCTTCTCTCCCTCTCCCTTCATTCATCTCTTTCTTCCTCCAAGCTCTTATCCATGGCCTCCTATGGTGGTGAGCTTCTTCTAGACTCATCTTCTCCTTGAAGTGGCGTCTCCTCTCTCTCTTCCTTCTCCATTCCACTGCCATTCATCTTCCAAGAAGCAAAGGAATCCATTGATGAAGAAGATCCTAGGCCTACAAGCTCCAATGGAGCTTACACCAATACTGGTTGCCACATCTTTCATTGTTCTTTGGAATGTTTTTCTAGTTGCTTTTGGCAATCACCAATCACCTGGCAGTTCAATTAAATCTTTGCTACTGCCCTTCTGATATGTTGTAGTTTCGGGGGTTGTAGGTTCATGCTCAGTGTTGTTTGCTATATCGTTGTAAGTCAGCTACTCCAACATGTTGCCATGCTTCATGATACAATAGCCATTGTGCCTAATGTCAACTTTTTGGTAGTTCTAACCTATTATGACTGACTATGTCCAATGGTTATCAGTTGCACAACTAGTTTACATAATCCATGCTTCTTTTATTTCTTAGTACTACTGGATTTTGGGTAAGGCTTTTTCTTTGGTAAAGATTCTTTGTTGGGCTTTATCAATTTGTGGTGATGTTTTGATGGGGTAACTTTTTGAAGTTAATTTATGACAAATGTGAATGCTAACCCAGTCTTTTCCAATTGTGCTGATGACTAGGTTGAATGAAGGACTGTCATTATTTGATGTAATTCTTATTGTTCCCAAGTTTCAGATAACACGTAATTCCTTTTCAATCTGTACAAGATTTATTTATTTTCTAGAATATCAGGTACTTTCTCTCTCACTTAATATGCACGGGTAGCCTTTGCCTTGCATGGGCATTCTTAGAAGATTTAATCATATAATATTGAAGAAAAATAATTAAATACTTCTACTTTGATGGAATGGAGTCACTTGAGTATATATTTCAGAAAATCAAATATGTTAGATCATTTAGAAACATCACGGGGCATGGGTTCAACATACAAAAGCAGACCTAGCCTAGATACTGTAAGTCAAACACATATAAATGACTTAATCTTGCTTATTCTTTTGCTGGACCTGGCTAAAAAACTTGGAAAAAGGATTTGAGATCCCATTCCACTACTGGTCCAGTCAAATAAGGGAAGGAGAAGAAGATAGCATGCTGTAGTGGTTTCAACTTTAGAATGGCTGAAAATGGGGGTAAATTTTGCAAATTTCAGATTCAAAACTACCTGGACATTTCATGTTGCAAAACAGGTTGCAGGTCAAAAACCTCACATTGGACTATATTTCAGGTGTGGTGAGGTTGCAAGATCCCAGTAATCCTACGTGAACTTGCCCCGTGATCTCACCCAATCCTACCAAATTGTGACTGAGTGGGATCATGATCGCTCATGGCAGTAAAGATTATAAAAATCATACAATATGGAAAATAAAAATTGTAAAATAGAAATATAGTGAAGTCACCATGTAGACACCAACAGCAAAGTTGTGAATGAGGTCATCTTGAGTCAGATCAAGAACCTCAGGGCTAAAAATTGAACCACTATCATAAACCATAAATAGAAATGACAGCAAGCCCATAAGACAAAGGCCTTATCATAAGCTTGGAAAGCAACACAGCTTCACAAGAGCCATCCTTGTCTTCGTTCTTAATGACTTCTACAAGAGTGATGAAGTGTATATTGCATGGAAACATATATGATTTGCCACCATGTTTATAGAGGTGCTTAATTATCAGGGGGGAGAAAGGGTAATTTGTGAAAGTTGAAAAGTGTAGTTGTATAGTATATATGGTACCGAATTTGCCTAATTAGCCTAACTAGGGGACAATCTGATTCATTCTGTGAACAAAAAGTTAATAATAAGGCCATGATGAATCACACACTCACAATTAATAATTGTCTTCATTCATTCATTTATTTTTAGAATCTTTGTCTTTCTGTGCAAATTTAGAAGCCTCACTTGAATGGTCCTATAAAAGGAACATTAGTTTACCTATGTTATTCACCACTCCCTTTTATGTGTGACATGAAATCATTCCTTTTTTAGTCTTCCTCCCCTTTTTACTATATCTTTGTTTTTGTCACTCAATTTATACATAACCTTTATGGTGTCTCAAGAAACTCATCATCAAAGAGATCTTTTACAAATATAGACTACTACTACTATACTTTATCCCCAACAAGTTCACCGATGTGGAGCCCTACCAAACAACAGATCATGATCTTAAAGGAACTGTATAAGAGTGGCATTAGAACTACTAGTGCAAGCACGAAGCCTGAGTAATATTGTATTAGGCCTCCTTCAACTTACATTTAACCAAAACAAGGTGTTTGATGATATGTTTGGTTTTCCTTAAAACCACATTCGCACATTTACATTAGCTTGAAAACCAAGTCCACACTGAACAACACACAAATTTGTTTCAAAATAGCTATGAACCTTAAATGTTGAGGTTGTTAGTGTTCCTTTTTGGCTTATCACATTCTTAAATGCTGCACAAAAATTTTCTTGTAGGGTCCTTTGTTGCTTTTAAAATTGAAACATTAAAGGAATATTTGTATGTAAGGTTCAAATAATAGTGTGTTGATAACAACTAGCCATTTTAATACAGAAAAAGACGAAGGAAAATTACAAAGATCATTATCACATATTCCTTACTTTCAATCTAAATAGAATTAGAAAACTTAAGATAGAAATGTTCCAAAGATTTTACAGAACCCGAGCAAAATGTGAGCTAACCTCGGTTTCTTAGTTACTTACAGATGGACAGCTGACAGAGTATGATAGGGTATACACAATAATTAGTTTTAGACACCAACAAAAGATTGAGAGGATGGCCACAGGTCTCACAAATACTTGGAGTAGTAAATTCTAATTTTGATTGGATGCTATTAATTGGTATTAGAGCTTCTCCCACAATACTAGGCTGTCATGATTCAATAAAACATGGAGTCTTTTGAAAACTGGAGAAGAGAATTATAGATAGAATGATAAATTGGGTAGTTTATGTAACAGATGCAGAGGGATTGGGTAGTTTCTTTTGTTGTTGCCTTCTTTTTCTTTGTTGATTTATATTTCTTTCAAAGATAAGGATCCCTTATCTTTGTCATAAAATTACTTCTTTTACACAACACGACAAATGAAGACAAAATATGGAGTTGAATTGTTAAATATTTATGGTTTCCTACTTTGTCTAACATACAATGTTTTATCAATCCATTTTTCATTTATTAATTACAATGGTTTTCCATTTTTCATACCATTCTGAATGAGTTGTTGCAGTTCTTTTTATTATGTGTGTGCTCTAGTTAGGTAAAGATAATGCACTGATGATGTTTGTTAGTGTATTCATGTGTGTGGATGAAAATCTAAGATATAAATTCATCCTCTAGGGAGAAACTTTACATGCTCAAATTAGGTAAGTGAATATCATCCTAGTTAGAAATGAGAATGAGACTTCACTTGGATGCTTAGTCATGGAAAAATATTAATGGTTATCACAATCTTGCAACCATTGCATGCTTACTCTTTTGAAATTGATTACTTGAATATTTGCAGTTAATTACTGCATCTGCCGCCACCCAAGATTACACTGCCTCCATCCTCTGTAATGTTTATGGAGTTAATCCGAAATTCTTTGCACCACTAGTTTACCAGGAGAAGAAGAGAGAGTTGGATTCAGTCATTTCCAATCAAAAAAGTTAGATGAATGGAATGAACAAATAATTAATCCATCCTCTATCATTCCTATGGCTGATGTAATAAAGCAACAGTACGTTAATTCATACCCTCCCATCTTTTTATTCTTGTTTACATTTTATTTTTTTTTGCTTCCAAGTCTAGTGTTTGAAAGAGTACGAAATCATGATATATAAATATGGACACAGACTAATACCTGTGTATTTGTACTAAACAAGTTTTAGCATTAGTTTAAATATACATAGTAAAAACAGAGCAAATGCAAGGTTCTATATACCAAACTGAAGGAAATTTAGTATAGATTTCATAAACAAGGTTAATGACAACATTTGGGGTCAAATACCCCTATCAAAACATAAAAGGGCTGAAAGGTGTTTCGGGTTCTACTAAAAGGAGACATCATTTTGAAATTCCGGTCACGCCAATGTGACCGGGGTTCAGTGAAGGTCAAGAAAATAATATCAATGTTATAAATAGATAACTTTTACAATGTCTCATTTTCAAGGGTTTTTCACAGGAAGTGTAAAAACATCCAATAATGGTTCCCAAGTCAGAAGAG